>NW_026111843.1:963807-998807 GCF_024679095.1 Eriocheir sinensis | reverse complement strand
GCTATAGGGGGGTGAGGAAGGTGACAAGAGGAGGGGTGAGTGATGTGTGGGGGGTGAGGAAGGGTGACAAGAGTGAAGGGGTGAGAGATTTGTTTGTCCTTGCTATAGGGGGTGAGGAAGGTGACAAGAGTGAAGGGTGAGTGATGTGTGGGGTGAGGAAGGGTGACAAGAGTGAAGGGGTGAGAGATATGTGTTTGTCCTTGCTATAGGGGGGTGAGGAAGGGTGACAAGACTGAAGGGGTGAGAGATATGTGTTTGTTCTTGCTATAGGGGGTGAGGAAGGTGACAAGAGTGAAGGGTGAGTGATGTGTGGGGGGTGAGGAAGGTGACAAGAGTGAAGGGTGAGAGATATGTGTTTGTCCTTGCTATAGGGGTGAGGAAGGGTGACAAGAGTGAAGGGGTGACAATGCATGACTTTCCTTTCTATAGGGTGAGGAAGGGGTGTATGAAGGGGTGACAGGAGTGAAGGGGTGACATAATGTGAGATTTTCCTTTCTTTAGGGTGAGGAAGGGGTGTTTAAAGGGGTGAAAGGAGTGAAGGGGTGACAATGCATGACTTTCCTTTCTTTAGGGTGAGGAAGGGTGACAGTGCATGACTTTCTATAGGGCGAGGAAGGGGTGTTTAAAGGGGTGACAGGAGTGAAGAGGTGACAATGCATGACTTTCCCTTCTTTAGGGTGAGGAAGGGTGACAGTGCATGACTTTCTATAGGGTGAGGAAGGGTGACAGTGCATGACTTTCTATAGGGTGAGGAAGGGTGACAGTGCATGACTTTCTATAGGGTGAGGAAGGGTGACAGTGCATGACTTTCTATAGGGTGAGGAAGGGTGACAGTGCATGACTTTCTATAGGGTGAGGAGAGGTGTTTAACCCTTGCCTTGCGCGCGGTGCGGACGCCACTATTCCCTCGGGTGCAGTTGGGCTGTCCAATGGGGGGTCTCTTTTAACCTCTGTATCTCAAAAACTCTTCATCACAGCTAGAAACCAAAAACACCACTGGAAAGAGGAGGTCTAGATCTATAGGAGTTGGCTATGTATGCCTCTCTTGCGAACGTACGTGCACGTTCAGGGAGTGTTGAATGTTAACACTTACGTCGGTGTGTTAGTAAGTATATATTTATTGCTATCAAAACATCATATACATAGATACAAACAAAAACATCGTAAATTAAGCATCGGTCTGTGTGTGTGTGTGTGTGTGTGTGTGTTTAGAGAAGTGTTTAACCCGGTAACAGCGGGTATCATGTTTCTTAATGGTCCTTCTAAGCAAGAAAAATGAGGAAAATCATCTTCCATACAAACCATTTCATAATATATATCAAAGCATTTGTGATCAGTTTATGTATCATCTTTTGGGGGTGTGTTACATCATGGCACAAATTTGGCCCGTCCCTGCTACACGGTAAAGCCACAAATTTGGCCCGTCGCTGCTACACGGTAAAGCCACAAATTTGGCCCGTCGCTGCTACACGGTAAAGCCACAAATTTGGCCCGTCGCTGCTACATGGTAAAGCCACAAATTTGGCCGTCGCTGCTACACGGTAAAGCCACAAATTTGGCCCATCGCTGCTACACGGTAAAGCCACAAATTTGGCCCGTCCCTGCTACACGGTAAAGCCACAAATTTGGCCCGTCGCTGCTACATCGTAAAGCCACAAATTTGGCCTGTCGCTGCTACACGGTAAAGCCACAAATTTGGCCCGTCGCTGCTACACGGTAAAGCCACAAATTTGGCCTGTCGCTGCTACACGGTAAAGCCACAAATTTGGCCTGTCGCTGCTACACGGTAAAGCCACAAATTTGGCCCGTCGCTGCTACACGGTAAAGACACAAATTTGGCCCGTCGCTGCTACACGGTAAAGCCACAAATTTGGCCCGTCGCTGCTACACGGTAAAGACACAAATTTGGCCCGTCGCTGCTACCGGGTTAAGATTACCCACCTAAATATTTTCCTGCGTCACCAATAACATATATCTAGATGGTGTTTAAAGATATACCAAGTCAATTTTTGGCTCACATACGTTCAATAAACACTTTCAGAACAACTTTACGAGCTCCGCAAGACCAGCCTGGGACGTGTGATCTGCGACAACAGCGACAAGCTCCAGCACGTCCAGCCCAAGGTCATGCTGGAGGCTGATTCCTTCCTGTAAGTATGAGAATGACGGTCAAACTATGAGGCTCTGTATGAGTCAGTATGTGGTGTTTTAATAAGTGTGTTTACGATAGTTTTAAGCTTGTATTCTTAAGCATCTCAGAGCGCCAGATCGCCAGTTTGAAAATAGTTACATAGATAGATAGAACGTGAATGTTGGATAGATGCGTGTGTGTGTGTGTTTATGTGACGAGCTATGTGTTACGTCTATGCATGTGTTGCCATTATGAGGGAATGTTTTGGGTTAAGGAAGGGACGGATAGCTGGACAGACAGACTGAGGACCAGGCAATAGTTAACCAAGTTCTCCACCCACAGCAATGCACCAATGGCCTCTTGCAGACTCCTTACGTTCACAAGTTCTTATATTGTAACTACGAGGGAAAGTCTTTGGTTATGGAAGGCACGGGTAGTTAGGCAGACAGATAGAGAACCAGGCGATAGTTAACCAAGCTCTCCACGCACAGGAACGCCCCAATGGCCTGCCAGGGGAAGAATATCAAGGGTGTGGACCTGAAGAAGTGGAAGACCGCCAGCCCCAACTTCATCATTCACGACAAGATGCTTCAGGAGAGCATTGAGAGGGCCAGGCGCGACATCACCAACATGAGGGACTCCGAGTGGAACCTCTGGGAAGCACGTGAGTGTTGGCGTGTGTGTGTGTGTGTGTGTGTGTGCCTGTGTGTGTGTGTGTGTTTTCTTTTTTCTTTTAATTTCAACAGTTAATATTTCTAAGTGTATATTTCTGTGTGTGTGTGTGTGTGTGTGTGTGTGTGTGTGTGTTTTTTCTTTTTTCTTTTAATTTCAACGGTTAATATTTCTGTGTGTGTGTGTGTGTGTGTGTGTGTGTGTGTGTGTGTGTGTGTTTTCTTTTTTCTTTTAATTTAATCGGTTAATATTTCTAAGTGTATATTTCTGTGTGTGTGTGTGTGTGTGTGTGTGTGTGTTTTCTTTTTTCTTTTAATTTCAACGGTTAATATTTCTGTGTGTGTGTGTGTGTGTGTGTGTGTGTGTGTGTATTTTTGTTTTTTCTTTTAATTTAATCGGTTAATATTTCTAAGTGTATATTTCTGTGTGTGTGTGTGTGTGTGTGTGAGAGAGAGAGAGAGAGAGAGAGAGAGAGAGAGAGAGAGAGAGAGATTTACTTATCTATATGTACGTATGTAATATAATGATAATGATGATGATGATGATGATGATAGTGAGGTCAGTACAGGGGGGGGAAGGATGGAGGGGAGGGGGGGTGACCTAGGATGACCCCAAATACACACAATGACCTACTTTGACTATGACATTATTATTATTATTTTTTTTCTCTGACCATCTTGTGAGCCTATGGGGAGGCCTATTCTGACATGACTAGTGATTGGTGTGTGTGTGTGTGTGTGTGTGTGTATGTGTGTGTGTGTGTGTGTGTGTGTGTGTGTGTTTCATTATGGAAAAGGCCTATCGAAATCTACAGAACTATACTGACATGACTAGTGAGCGTGTGTGTGTGTGTGTGTGTGTGTGTGTGTGTGTGTGTGTGTGTGTGTGTTTCATTATGGAAAAGGCCTATCGAAATCTACAGAACTATACTGACATGACGAGTGATCGTGTGTGTGTGTGTGTGTGTGTGTGTGTGTGTGTGTGTGTGTGTGTGTGTGTAGCCCTGGAGCCCAACTTAACAATGACACACACTGGAACATAATAATCCCATAATAAACACAAATATAACACTTAAAAATCAGGTATAAATCACAGTATAGTGTGTTCAGCGAAGTCCCAGGTGTAATTAACAGATGCCGTGAAGACTAGCTTGCCGGCACACCCTAACGCACACACCGAACACACTCTACCCTTTACACATGGTAGGTCACACACACACACATACACACACCCACTCCATAGATACGGAGACGGAACCACACGAGCGTAAAGCCCAGGCCTACAACTACAGCTACAACTAGGTAAATACAACAAGGTAAATACACACAATTCCCTTAACACATGTTCCCCTCTCTCTCTGACTGACTGCCACTAACACCTTCTAGCACACACACCAACTGACCCAGGACCCAGAACGAAGCGACAGACTAACTCCCGACCCAGACTGACCCCAAGCGGACACCCCAGGACGCAACGCCCGACCTGGGGGGGCCAACGCGTGACCCCTGACCTCATGCAAGCGCTGGTGGGCAGGGGTCAGGCGCAGGGGAGTGAGGACTTGAAGTTGAGTCCGAGGGTTATGCGGGAGGCCGAGGAGCTTCTGACGGATTGCTTTAGCGCAGGTGTCAAGGCTTGGGGGATTATGAGGCAACACGAACGGCAGCTGTGGCAGAAACGTGAGTAACTTGACCCACACGCACTCACACACGCACTCACTCACGAACGCACACACTCACTCACTCACGAATGCACTCATTTTTTGCGTGGGGGGTGGAGGTTAGAAGAGGTTGTGGTGATCCTACGCACTCATTTTTCATGTTAGGTTCGGAATATGACTTTCACCCGCACGCACGCACTCACGCACTCACAAGCCTCCTTCTCCTCCTTCCTCCTTTTCTTCCTTTTTTCCTCCTCCTCCTCCTCCTCCTCCTTTTTCTCATTCAAACTTTTTTTCCTTACCTGACCTGCCATATAGTCCTTCCCAGCCTTACCAGACCCTTAGCAATGAGTCGGGTATTTACCAAACCTCAAACATGACCTCAAACCACTACTGGCTCTTCTCTTCTCTTCTCTTATTCTTTGTATTGTTCTTTTTATTGGTATTCTTCCTCTTCTTCTGTTTCTTCTTCCTTAATTCTTCATATTATTATTATTATTAGTATTGTTTTCTTTCATTTTCTTTTCTTATTTTCCTTATATTCCTGTCTTCTTTTTCATTCCTATTAACATTCTTCAGGTCAGGTCAGGTCATTACGTAGGTCATTTCTCACGACCTGACAACTATCTGACCCGTCTTTCCCCCTCCATCCCACAGGTCAGACAGCACAAGGGCACGAAAAACACGCGCAGGTGACCGCCAGCTGAAGGACACTGAATCCGGGTCACCAAGCAACGTCCTCGACCTGATGGAAGTGTTGGCAAACATTGACGTGAGCGACATCATGGAAATCCCCAGTGTGTTTGAGTGTGACGACCAGACCTGCCTTGCGACCATACACCACGATTCCGTACGGCGACAGGATGGTGCAATAACCTGAATTTCCCGTCCTTCGGCAAGTCATTCCGGGCCAAGAGTCGTCTGTTGAGGCCCTCCTATGAAGGTGGTGAGTGTGTGTGTGTGTGTGTGTGTGTGTGTGTGTGTGTGTGTGTGTGTGTGTGAGGGTGGGTTGTGTGTGTGTGTGTGTGTGTGAGGGTGGGTTGTGTGTGTGTGTGTGTGTGTGAGGGTGGGTTGTGTGTGTGTGTGTGTGTGTGTGTGTGTGTGTGTGTGTGTGTGTGTGTGTGTGTGTGTGTGTTAAGTTAGATGAGGACTACGTAACATCAATTCTGTGTGTGTGTGTGTGTGTGTGTGAGGGGGGGTTGTGTCTGTGTGTGTCTGCGTCTGTGTGTGTGTTAAGTTAGATGAGGATTACGTAATATCAATTCTGTGTGTGTGTGTGTGTGTGTGTGTGAGGGGGGCTTGTGTCTGTGTGTGTCTGCGTGTGTGTGTGTGTTAAGTTAGATGAGGATTACGTAATATCAATTCTGTGTGTGTGTGTGTGTGTGTGTGTGTGTGTTATTGACAGGTTATGAGAGAAGGGAAGGGAAAGGAAGAGAAGAGAAGAGAAGGGAAGAGAAGAGAAGAGAAGAGAAGAAAAAAGAAAATAGAAAAGAAGAGAGAGAGAGAGAGAGAGAGAGAGAGAGAGAGAGAGAATATGCATGTATGTGTACATGTATAGACAAACAAATTATTACCACCACTACTACTACTACTACTACTACTACTACTACTACTACTACTACTACTACTACTACTACTACTACTACTACTACAACTACTACAACTACTACCATTACTACAACTGCTACCATTACTACAACCCTATTTCCAGGCCTATCTAAGCCACTACTACTACTACTACTACTACTACTACTACTACTACTACTACTACTACTACTACTACTACCACCATTACTACAACTACTACCATTACTACAACCCTATTTCCAGGCCTATCTAAGCCACTACTACTACTACTACTACTACTACTACTATTAACCCCACTATTCTACCTCCATTTCCAGGTCTATCAAAACCCCGAGCTACGTCAATCACAGGTCAGCCGCTTCCCTCCCCTCGGCTAATCTCTACGAACATGCACAACGATGTCTCGGCTCCTCATGTTCGCTACACCCTCATGGTCATGCAATGGGGGCAGCTTATCGACCATGACATCATCTTCACGCCCATCAACAAAGGTATGTGTGTGTGTGTGTGTGTGTGTGTGTGTGTGTGTGTGTGTGTGTGTGTGTGTGTGTGTGTGTGTGTGTAACATTTTAAGACATTTTAAGAGTTTTCCAATTGTATAACTTAAATACCTTGGCTATATCTATGTCTCTCTGTTTTATATATATCTGACCTCTCTCTCTCCCTCTCTCCTTCTCTCTCTCTCTCTCTCTCTCTCTCTCTCTCTCTCTCTCTCTCTCTCTCTCTGCAGGGTTCCAGGACTCCATTCTTGACTGCCGGCGCTGTGACTCACCCCAGACGGTTCACCCCGAGTGCTTCCCTTCCCTCCAATGACCCGTTCTTTCCACCAGTCAATATCTCCTCTGGGCAGCCTTTCTGTATCCCTCTGACGCGCTCCATGCCGGGACAGCTGACTCTAGGTATGTGTGTGTGTGTGTGTGTGTGTGTGTGTGTGTGTGTGTGTGTGTGTACCTAACTTACCCTAACTTAACCATTATCTAAGTTGGTCTTGAAATAATAAATCGTATGTGTATGTGTGTGTGTGTCTCTGTGTGTGTATGTGTGTGTTTACATTGTTTTCTTTTATACTCTCTCTCTCTATCTCTCTATCTCTCTCTCTCTCTCTCTCTCTCTCTCTCCTTGACCTTTCTTGACCCAGGTTACCGAGAGCAGATGAACCAGGTCACTGCATTTGTGGACGCCTCACACACCTATGGCTCAGACAAGTGTGAACAGAGACAGCTGAGAATGCTAACGGTGAGGGTTTGTTATTGTTATTGTTATTGTTATTGTTATTGTTATTATTATTATTATTATTATTATTATTATTAGTAGTAGTAGTAGTAGTATTGTTGTTGTTATTATGGAAGGGAGAGAGAGAGAGAGAGAGAGAGAGAGAGAGAGAGAGAGAGAGAGAGAGAGAGAGAGAGAGACTAATATCACCATTGTCACTCTACAGGATGGCAAGCTGCGTGGCACTCCTAACCCCTTGAGAGGCAAGCTGCTGCTGCCCACTGAGCAGGAGAATCATGAGTGCCGGGCACCATCAGGAAGGTGTTTCATAGGAGGTAGGTCCCCAGAGAGTGCCATACACACCCTGGCACTATAGAACACCCTGATACTACACACTGCATCTTGGCACTATATACAACAGCTTGGCACTACACACGACCCTTGGCACTATAGAACATCTTGGCACTATACAGAACACCCTTGGCACTACACACAACCCTTGGCACTATAGAACATCTTGGCACTATACACAACAGCTTGGCACTACACACGACCCTTGGCACTATAGAACATCTTGGCACTATATACAACAGCTTGGCACTACACACGACCCTTGGCACTATAGAACAGCTTGGCACTATACAGAACACCCTTGGCACTATAGAACATCTTGGCACTATATACAACAGCTTGGCACTACACACGACCCTTGGCACTATAGAACATCTTGGCACTATATACAACAGCTTGGCACTACACACGACCCTTGGCACTATAGAACATCTTGGCACTATATACAACAGCTTGGCACTACACACGACCCTTGGCACTATAGAACATCTTGGCACTATACAGAACACCCTTGGCACTATAGAACATCTTGGCACTATACAGAACACCCTTGGCACTATAGAACATCTTGGCACTATACAGAACACCCTTGGCACTATAGAACATCTTGGCACTATATACAACAGCTTGGCACTACACACGACCCTTGGCACTATAGAACATCTTGGCACTATATACAACAGCTTGGCACTACACACGACCCTTGGCACTATAGAACAGCCTGGCACTATATACAACAGCTTGGCACTACACACGACCCTTGGCACTATAGAACACCCTGATACTACACACTGCATCTTGGCACTATATACACCAGCTTGGCACTATACAGAACACCCTTGGCACTATAGAACAGCCTGGCACTACACACGACCCTTGGCACTATAGAACATCTTGGCACTATATACAACAGCTTGGCACTACACACGACCCTTGGCACTATAGAACAGCCTGGCACTATATACACTGCATCTTGGCACTATAGAACAGCCTGGCACTATACAGAACACCCTGGGCACTAGACACGACCCTTGGCACTATAATCTCTTGGCACTATATACAACGCTTGGCACTATACAGAACACCCTTGGCACTATAGAACAGCTTGGCACCATGCACTTTGCACTATAGAACATCTTGGCACTATATACAACAGCTTGGCACTACACACGACCCTTGGCACTATATAACATCTTGGCACTATATACAACAGCTTGGCACTACACACGACCCTTGGCACTAATGAACATCTTGGCACTATATACAACAGCCTGGCACTATACAGAACACCCTTAGCACTATACACGACCCTTGGCACTATATACAACAGCTTGGCACTACACACGACCCTTGGCACTATAGAACAGCCTGGCACTATACAGAACACCCTTGGTACTATAGAACAGCCTGGCACTATACAGAACACCCTTGGCACTATAGAACAGCCTGGCACTATACAGAACACCCTTGGCACTATAGAACAGCCTGGCACTATACAGAACACCCTTGCAGCCTGGCACTATACAGAACACCCTTAGCACTATAGAACAGCCTGGCACTATACAGAACACCCTTGGCACTATAGAACAGCCTGGCACTATACAGAACACCCTTAGCACTATAGAACAGCCTGGCACTATACAGAACACCCTTAGCACTATAGAACAGCCTGGCACTATACAGAACACCCTTGGCACTATAGAACAGCCTGGCACTATACAGAACACCCTTAGCACTATAGAACAGCCTGGCACTATACAGAACACCCTTAGCACTATAGAACAGCCTGGCACTATACAGAACACCCTTAGCACTATAGAACAGCCTGGCACTAAACAGTACACCTTGGCACTATAGAACAGCCTGGCACTATACAGAACACCCTTAGCACTATAGAACAGCCTGGCACTATACAGAACACCCTTAGCACTATAGAACAGCCTGGCACTATACAGAACACCCTTAGCACTATAGAACAGCCTGGCACTATACAGAACACCCTTAGCACTATAGAACAGCCTGGCACTATACAGAACACCCTTGGCACTATACACGACCCTTGGCACTATACACAGAACACACTTTTCTTCCTCTTAATTATTTTTCTTCTTCTTTTTCTTCTTCTAACTATTTTTCTTGTCCTTTTTCTTCTAATTATTTTTTTCTTTTTCTTCCTTTAATTCTTTTCTTCTTCTTTTTCTTCCTCTAATTCTTTTTCTTCTTCTTTTCTTCCTCTAATTCTTCTTCTTCTTCTTTTTCTTCCTCTAATTCTTTTTCGTCTTCTTTTTCTTCCTCTAATTCTTTTTCTTCTTTTTCTTCCTCTAATTCTTCTTCTTTATCTTCCTCTAATTCTTCTTCTTCTTTTTCTTCCTCTAATTCTTTTCTTCTTCTTTTTCTTCTTCTTTTTCTTCCTCTAATTCTTTTTCTTCTTCTTTTTCTTCCTCTAATTCTTCTTCTTTATCTTCCTCTAATTCTTCTTCTTCTTTTTCTTCCTCTAATTCTTTTCTTCTTCTTTTTCTTCCTCTAATTCTTTTTCTTCTTCTTTTTCTTCCTCTAATTCTTCTTCTTTCTTTTTCTCTAATTCTTTTTCTGGTCCTTTTTTCTTCCTCTAATTCTTCTTCTTCTTCCTTCTCTTCCTCTAATTCTTTCTCTTCTTTTTTCTTTTTCTAATTATTTTTCTTCTTCTTTTTTCTTCCTCTAATCATTTTTCTTCTTTTTCTTCCTCTAATTCTTTTTCTTCTTTTTCTTCCTCTAATTCTTTTTCTTCCTCTAATTATTTTTCTTCTTCCTTTTTCTTCCTCTAATTCTTTTTCTTCTTCTTTTCTTCTTCTAATTCTTTTTCTTCTTCTTTTTCTTCTTCTAATTCTTTCTCTTCTTCTTTTTCTTCCTCTAATTCTTTTTTCTTCTTCTTTTTCTTCTTTTTTCTTTCTCTAATTCTTTTTCTTACTCTAATTCTTTTCTTCTTCTTTTTCTTCTTCTATTTCTTTTTCTTCTTCTTTTTTTTTCATCCTCTAATTCTTTTTCTTCTTCTTTTTCTTCCTCTAATTCTTCTTCTTTTTCTTTTTCTTCCTCTAATTCTTTTTTCTTCTTCTTTTTCTTCTTCTTTTTCTTTCTCTAATTCTTTTTCTTCCTCTAATTCTTTTCTTCTTCTTTTTCTTCTTCTATTTCTTTTTCTTCTTTTTTTTCATCCTCTAATTCTTTTTCTTCTTCTTTTTCTTCCTCTAATTCTTCTTCTTTTTCTTTTTCTTCCTCTAATTCTTTTTCTTCTTTTTCTTCCTCTAATTCCTTTTCTTGTCCTTTTTCTTCCTCTAATTATTCTTCTTTTTCTTTTTCTTCCTCTAATTCTTCCTCTTTTTCTTTTTCTTCCTCTAATTCTTCTTCTTTTTCTTTTTCTTCCTCTAATTCTTTTTCTTGTCCTTTTTCTTCCTCTAATTCTTCTTCTTTTTCTTTTTCTTCCTCTAATTCTTTTTTTTGTCCTTTTTCTTCCTCTAATTCTTCTTCTTTTTCTTTTTCTTCCTCTAATTCTTTTTTTTTGTCCTTTTTCTTCCTCTAATTCTTCTTCTTTTTCTTTTTCTTCCTCTAATTCTTCCTCTTTTTCTTTTTCTTCCTCTAATTCTTTTTCTTGTCCTTTTTCTTCCTCTAATTCTTCTTCTTTTTCTTTTTCTTCCTCTAATTCTTCTTCTTCTTTTTTTTCTTCTCCTAATTTTTTTTCTTCTTTTCTTCCTCTAATTATTTTCTTCTTTTTCTTCCTTTAATTATTTTCTTCTTTTTCTTCCTCTAATTCTTTTTCTTCCTTTTCTTCCTCTAATTCTTTTCTTCTTCCTTTTTCTTCTTTTAGTTATTTTTTTCTTTTTCTTCCTCTAATTATTTTTCTTTTTCTTCCTTTAATTCTTTTCTTCTTCTTTTTCTTCCTCTAATTCTTTTTCTTCTTCTTTTTCTTCTTCTATATTTTCTTTTTTCTTTTCTTTCCTTTTTCTTTTAGTTATTTTTTTCTTTTTCTTCCTCTAATTATTTTTCTTTTTCTTCCTTTAATTCTTTTCTTCTTCTTTCTCTTCCTCTAATTCTTTTTCTTCTTCTTTTTCTTTCCCTAATTCTTCTTTTTCTTTCTTTTCTTCCTCTAATTCTTCTTCCTTTTTTTCCTCTAATTCTTCATCTTCTTCTTTTTCATCCAATCTTTATTTTTCTTGTTGTACTTTTTCTCCCAGGCGACACTCGGCCTCTGAGCAGCCAGGTCTCACCGCGCTTCACACCCTCATGATGCGTGAGCACAACCGCGTCGCTGGGGAGCTCAAGCGCCTCAACAAGCACTGGAGCGACGAGCAGCTCTTCCAGAACGCTCGGCGGATCGTGACGGCCATCAACCAACATGTGACGTACAATGAGTGGCTGCCGAGAGTCCTGGGATGGAACGCAGTCAACCTGTATGGCCTTAACCTGCTGCAAGAGGGACACTATGAAGGTGAGAGCCTCTAGGGTGCCACTAAGGGTTGTAGGGCACTATGTTCAAGGGGCACTAAGCTTAAGAGGCACACTCTTGATGGCTAACTAGTGCTACGTAAAGCTTGAGGGTGACTTGCGCTCTTTGAAATAAAACTCTGACCTCCTTATGACGTAAAATACACCTCAAATACATGATAGAAGTGTCGTTTTGGTTACACACAATAGCTAACCCAGAGAGTGCAGATTTAAATGCTTAAGTCTGTCCTCGTATGGCAAGTTTTTCATCCTCCTCTGTTCAGATTCTAACACAGCTCACTCTCTCCTTCTCTTCCATCTCCCCTCGGCAGGTTACGACGCATATTGCAACCCTACGGTCCTCAACGAGTGTGGAATAGCCTTCCGCCTCGGCCACTCCCTGCCGAAGCCTTCCCTGGAGCGGATGGACGGAATCTTCGCCAAGCAGGACCCTCCCGTCAAGCTGAGCGAGCACTTCTTCAACCCAGACTTGCTCTACCAACCGGGAATGCTCGACGAAATTATCCGAGGGCTCACAACTGTCTCCATGGAAACGCTTGACTAGCTCTTGACGGATGAGGTCACGAACCATCTATTCGAGGACAAGAAGAGGCCGTTCTCTTTGACCTTGCATCACTGAACATCCAGAGAGGTCGTGATCATGGAGTACAACCTTATAATGAGTACCGAGCGCTGTGTAACCTTACGCGAGCGAGAAGCTTTGATGACCTACACCGGGAAATCGCACGGCCGGTCATTGAGCGTTTGAGGCGGACGTACGCACGCGTCGACGATACTGACCTCTTCACTGGCGGCCTAATGGAAACGCCACTCCACGGAGGACTCGTAGGACCCACCGTCGGCTGTATCCTCGGCATCCAGTTCGGAAACCTTCGTAAGTGTGACGCCTCTGGTACGAAAATTCTGACCCCTTGGTACGATTCACCGACCCACAGCTGACGGAGATAAGGAAGGTGAGTCTCGGGCAAAGGGAAATCGTATATGTAATTTTTTTCTCTTTTCTTATTTTCTTGGTATTCTCCTTCCTCTCTCTCTCTCTCTCTCTCTCTCTCTCTCTCTCTCTCTCTTTCCTGAGGTGAGTCTCGGTCAAATCGTATACGTAATTTTTTATCTTTTTTCTTATTTTCTTGGTATTCTCCTTCCTTTCTTTCCTCACCTTCTCTTCCTCCCTCTCTTCCTCCTCTCTCTCTCCCTCCTTTCCTCCCCCTCCTCCTCCTCCTCTGAAGTCCACTAATACTGAAGCACACATAATCTATCAAACACATTCTATCAGGCATTTTAAATCACTATGTTGTTATGAGTGAGTTTATCCTTGCAAAGTCTATCAATAAGTTCTAAGTCCTTTCCTTCCTTATATAGTGTGAGTGTATGTGTGTTAATATGTCTAGTAAATCTCTATGTTAGTGTGAGTTTTTTCCTTGCAAAGTCTATCAATAAGTTCTAAGTCCTTTCCTTCCTTATATAGTGTGAGTGTGTGTGTGTTAATATGTCTACTAAATCTCTATGTTAGTGTGAGTTTTTTCCTTGCAAAGTCTATCAATAAGTTCTAAGTCCTTTCCTTCCTTATATAGTGTGAGTGTGTGTATTAATAAGTATACTAAATCTCTATGTAAGTCTGAATGAGTGTTTTTTAGCAGTCTGTCAATAAGTTCTTTGCTTGTGTCGTAAGTAATAATTCTATCGTGTGTAACTCTTGCAGGTCACGCTTGCCAAGATGCTCTGCGATAACTGTGATAATGTGGAGAGTGAGCAGCGGTCCGTCTTTGACCTTCCTGACCCCTTCCTGTAAGTGAGACTGTTTGGGGGTTAGGTCAGTATTGTTAAAGGTCACAGGCTCACATTACAACTGTTTCCCAAGGCCACAGAGAAGATTATCCGGGTTTTCTTGGGTGTTTTTTCCGTTCAATGTGCAGAAGTCAGGTAAGACTTATATATATTTGACTAGGCTTTCGTATGAGTTGTAGGCATTTTCAGGGGTATTTTTATGACCCCAGTGGTAGTTTGACCCTTCCTCTGTACCAAGAACCTAAGAACACGCATATTTGACTAGGCTTTCACACGAGTTCAGATCATTTTCAGGGGTATTTTTATGACCCCAGTGGTAGTTTGAACCTTCCTCTGTACCAAGAATCTGAGAAACATATCTGACAAGACTTTCATAGGAGTTTGGGGCATTTCCGGGGGTAGTTTTATGACCCTGGTGGTAGTTTGAACCTTTATCTGTACTGTGAACCTAAGAAATATATTTGACAAGACTTTCCTAGGAGTTCAGGGCATTTCCAGGGGTAGTTTCATGACCCTGGTAGTAGTATGAACCTCCATCTGTACTGTGAACCTAAGAAATATATTTGACAAGACTTTCCTAGGAGTTCAGGGCATTTCCAGGGGTAGTTTCATGACCCTGGTAGTAGTATGAACCTCCATCTGTACTGTGAACCTAAGAAAACAAATATTTGACAAGGCTTTCATAGATTTGGGCACTTCCAGGGGTAGTTTTATGACCCCAGTGGTAGTTTGACCCTTCCTCTGTACCAAGAACATAAGAACATGCATATTTGACTAGGCTTTCATACGAGTTCAGGGCATTTCCAGGGGGAGTTTTATGACCCCAGTGGTAGTTTGACCCTTTCTCTGTACCAGGAACCCCAAAACACAGACATGAGAACCCAGTTAACCTCATTTTTGACCTCTGGAAATTGTCAACATGGGAGGCGGAAACTTCTCATCCCACCAACCAGACACAGTGATGATCCCATTGATGTTTCAGGAACCCTCGTGTGTCCCGCCGTGACCTGCCGGGGATCAACCCGGAGCTGTGGAAGGAGCGCGTGTCATGTGGGGTCGGCAAGACTGATATTGACATCAGGGCATGAGCGCATATCACCCTGTGTCATGTGCACCTGTACCAAGGAAGGGGTGAGTGATGTGTGTGTTTTCCTTGCTAGAGGGGGTGAGGAAGGGTGACAAGAGTGAAGGGTGAGAGATGTGTTTGTCCTTGCTATAGGGGGGTGAGGAAGGGTGACAAGAGTGCAGGGGTGAGTGATTTGTGTGTGTGGTGCGGAAGGGTGACAAGAGTGAAGGGGTGAGTGATATGTGTTTGTCCTTGCTATAGGGGGTGAGGAAGGGTGACAAGAGTGAAGGGTGAGTGATGTGTGGGGTGAGGAAGGGTGACAAGAGTGAAGGGTGAGAGATATTTGTTTGTCCTTGCTATAGGGGGTGAGGAAGGGTGACAAGAGTGAAGGGGTGCGAGATATGTGTTTGTCGTTGCTAGAGGGGGGTGAGGAAGGGTGACAAGAGTGAAGGGGTGAGAGATATGTGTTTGTCCTTGCTATAGGGGGGTGAGGAAGGGTGACAAGAGTGAAGGGGTGAGTGATGTGGGGGGTGAAGAAGGGTGACAAGAGTGAAGGGTGAGTGATGTGTGGGGGGTGAGGAAGGGTGACAAGTGAAGGGGTGAGTGATGTGTGGGGGGTGAGGAAGGGTGACAAGAGTGAAGGGTGAGAGATATTTGTTTGTCCTTGCTATAGGGGGTGAGGAAGGGTGACAAGAGTGGAGGGGTGAGTGATGTGTGGGGGTGAGGAAGGGTGACAAGAGTGAAGGGGTGAGATATGTGGGGGTGAGGAAGGGTGACAAGAGTGAAGGGGTGAGTGATGTGTGGGGGTGAGGAAGGGTGACAAGAGTGAAGGGTGAGAGATGTGTGGGGGGTGAGGAAGGGTGACAAGAGTGAAGGGTGAGTGATGTGTGGGGGTGAGGAAGGTGACAAGAGTGAAGGGTGAGTGATGTGTGGGGGGTGAGGAAGGGTGACAAGAGTGAAGGGGTGAGTGATGTGTGGGGTGAGGAAGGGTGACAAGAGTGAAGGGGTGAGTGATGTGTGGGGGAGGAAGGGTGACAAGAGTGAAGGGGTGAGTGATGTGTGGGGGTGAGGAAGGGTGACAAGAGTAAAGGGGTGAGAGATGTGTGGGGGGTGAGGAAGGGTGACAAGAGTGAAGGGGTGAGAGATATGTGTTTGTCCTTGCTATAGGGGGTGAGGAAGGGTGACAATAGTGAAGGGGTGAGTGATGTTTGGGGGTGAGGAAGGGTGACAAGAGTGAAGGGGTGAGTGATGTGGGGGGGTGAGGAAGGGGTAACAAGAGTGAAGGGGTGAGATATGTGTTTGTCCTTGCTATAGGGGGTGAGGAAGGGTGACAAGAGTGAAGGTGAGTGATGTGTGGGGGTGAGGAAGGGTGACAAGAGTGAAGGGGTGAGTGATGTGTGGGGGTGAGGAAGGGTGACAAGAGTGAAGGGGTGAGTGATGTGTGGGGGTGAGGAAGGATGACAAGAGTGAAGGGTGAGAGATATGTGTTTGTCCTTGCTATAGGGGGGTGAGGAAGGGTGACAAGAGTGAAGGGGTGAGTGATGTGTGGGGGGTGAGGAAGGGTGACAAGAGTGAAGGGGTGAGTGATGTGTGGGGGGTGAGGAAGGGTGACAAGAGTGAAGGGGTGAGAGATATGTGTTTGTCCTTGCTATAGGGGGGTGAGGAAGGGTGACAAGAGTGAAGGGGTGAGTGATCATGTGTGGGTGAGGAAGGGTGACAAGAGTGAAGGGGTGAGTGATGTGGGGTGGGGGTGAGGAAGGGTGACAAGAGTGAAGGGGTGAGAGATATGTGTTTGTCCTTGCTATAGGGGGGTGAGGAAGGGTGACAAGAGTGAAGGGGTGACAATGCATGACTTTCCTTTCTTTAGGGTGAGGAAGGGTGACAGGAGTGAAGGGGTGACAGTGCATGACTTTCTATAGGGTGAGGAAGGGTGACAGTGCATGACTTTCTATAGGGTGAGGAAGAGGTGTTTAACCCTTTCCTTGCGCGCGGTGCGGACGCCACTATTCCCTCGGGTGCAGTTGGGCTGTCCAATGGGGGGTCTCTTTTAACCTCTGTATCTCAAAAACTCTTCATCACAGCTAGAAACCAAAAACACCACTGGAAAGAGGAGGTCCAGATCTATAGGAGTTGGCTATGTATGCCTCTCTTGCGAACGTACGTGCACGTTCAGGGAGTGCTGAATGTTAACACTTACGTCGGTGTGTTAGTAAGGATATATTTATTGCTATCAAAACATCATATACATAGACCAAACAAAAACATCGTATATTAAGCATCGGTCTGTGTGTGTGTGTGTGTGTGTGTGTAAGTTAGTAAGTATATATTTATTGCTATCAAAACATCATATACGCAGATGCAAACAGAAACATCGTAAATTAAGCATCGGTCTGTGTGTGTGTGTGTGTGTGTGTGTGTGTGTGTGTGTGTGTGTGTGTGCGTGTGTGTGTGTGTGTTTAGAGAAGTGTTTAACCCGGTAACAGCGGGTATCATGTTTCTTAATGGTCCTTCTAAGCAAGAAAAATGAGGAAAATCATCTTCCATACAAACCATTTCATAATATATATCAAAGCATTTGTGATCAGTTTATGTATCATCTTTTGGGGGTGTTACATCATGGCACAAATTTGGCCCGTCGCTGCTACACGGTAAAGCCACAAATTTGGCCCGTCGCTGCTACACGGTAAAGCCACAAATTTGGCCCGTCGCTGCTGCACGGTAAAGCCACAAATTTGGCCCATCGCTGCTACACGGTAAAGCCACAAATTTGGCCCGTCGCTGCTGCACGGTAAAGCCACAAATTTGGCCCGTCGCTGCTACATGGTAAAGCCACAAATTTGGCCCGTCGCTGCTACATGGTAAAGCCACAAATTTGGCCCGTCGCTGCTACACGGTAAAGACACAAATTTGGCCCATCGCTGCTACCGGGTTAAGATTCCCAACCTAAATATTTTCCTGTGTCACCAATAACATATATCTAGATGGTGTTTAAAGATATACCAAGTCAATTTTTGGCTCACGTATGTTCAATAAACACTTTCAGAACAACTTTACGAGCTCCGCAAGACCAGCCTGGGACGTGTGATCTGCGACAACAGCGACAAGCTCCAGCACGTCCAGCCCAAGGTCATGCTGGAGGCTGATTCCTTCCTGTAAGTATGAGAATGACGGTCAAACTATGAGGTTCTGTATGAGTCAGTATGTGCTGTTTTAATATGAGGGACTCCGAGTGGAACCTCTGGGAAGCACGTGAGTGTTGGTGTGTGTGTGTGTGTGTGTGTGTGTGTGTGTGTGTGTGTGTGTGTGTGTGTGTGTTTTCTTTTTTCTTTTAATTTCATCGGTTAATATTTCTAAGTGTATATTTCTGTGTGTGTGTGTGTGTGTGTGTGTGTTTTCTTTTTTCTTTTAATTTCATCGGTTAATATTTCTAAGTGTATATTTCTGTGTGTGTGTGTGTGTGTGTGTGTGTGTGTGTGTGTTTTCTTTTTTATTTTAATTTCATCGGTTAATATTTCTAAGCCTGTATATTTCTGTGTGTGTGTGTGTGTGTGTGTGTGTGTGTGTTTTCTTTTTTCTTTTAATTTCATCGGTTAATATTTCTAAGTGTATATTTCTGTGTGTGTGTGTGTGTGAGAGAGAGAGAGAGAGAGAGAGAGAGAGAGAGAGAGAGAGAGATTTACTTATCTATATGTACGTATGTAATATAATGATAATGATGATGATGATGATGATGATAGTGAGGTCAGTACAGGGGGGGGAAGGATGGAGGGGAGGGGGGAGTGACCTAGGATGACCCCAAATACACACAATGACCTACTTTGACTATGACATTATTATTATTATTTTCTTTCTCTGACCATCTTGTGAGCCTATGGGGAGGCCTATGCTGACATGACTAGTGATTGGTGTGTGTGTGTGTGTGTGTGTGTGTGTGTGTGTGTGTGTGTGTGTGTGTGTGTTTACTTATGGAAAAGGCCTATCGAAATCTACAGAACTATACTGACATGACTAGTGATTGGTGTGTGTGTGTGTGTGTGTGTGTGTGTGTGTGTGTGTGTGTGTGTGTGTGTGTGTGTGTGTAGCCATGGAGCCCAACTTAACAATGACACACACTGGAGCATAATAATCCCATAATAAACACAAATATAACACTTAAAAATCAGGTATAAATCACAGTATAGCGTGTTCAGCGAAGTCCCAGGTGTAATTAACAGATGCCGTGAAGACTAGCTTGCCGGCACACCCTAACGCACACACCGAACACACTCTACCCTTTACACATGGTAGGTCACACACACACACATACACACACCCACTCCATAGATACGGAGACGGAACCACACGAGCGTAAAGCCCAGGCCTACAACTACAGCTACAACTAGGTAAATACAACAAGGTAAATACACACAATTCCCTTAACACATGTTCCCCTCTCTCTGACTGACTGCCACTAACACCTTCTAGCACTAAAACCACCTGACCATGGACCCAGAACGAAGCGACAGACTAACTCCCGACCCAGACTGACCCCAAGCGGACACCCCAGGACGCAACGCCCGACCTGGGGGGGCCAACGCATGACCCCTGACCTCATGCAAGCGCTGGTGGGCAGGGGGTCGGAAGCGCAGGGGAGTGAGGACTTGAAGTTGAGTCCGAGGGTAATGCGGGAGGCCGAGGAGCTTCTGACGGATTGCTTTAGTGCGGGTGTCGAGGCTTGGGGGATTATGAGGCAACACGAACGGCAGCTGTGGCAGAAACGTGAGTAACTTGACCCACACGCACTCACACACGCACTCACTCATGAACGCACACACGCACTCACTCACGAATGCACTCATTTTTGGTGTGGGGGGTGGGGGTTAGAAGAGCTTGTGGTGATCCTACGCACTCATTTTTCATGTTAGGATCGGAATATGATTTTCACCCGCACGCACGCACTCACGCACTCACAAGCCTCCTTCTCCTCCTTCCTCCTTTTCTTCCTTTTTTCCTCCTCCTCCTCCTCCTCCTCCTCCTCCTTTTTCTCATTCAAACTTTTTTTTCTTTCCATATTTTTCTTTCCTCCTCCTCCTTCTCCTCCTCCTCCTCCTCCTCTTCCTTTTTCCCATTCAAACTTTTTTTTCTTCTTCATAGTTTTCTTTCCTCCTCCTCCTCCTCCTCCTCCTCCTCCTCCTTTTTCTCATTCAAACTTTTTGTTCTTCTCCATATTTTTCTTTCCTCCTCCTCCTCCTCCTCCTCCTTTTTCTCATTCAATTTTTTTTTCTTCTCCATATTTTTCTTTCCTCCTCCTCCTCCTCCTTTTTCTCATTCAAACTTTTTTTCCTTACCTGACCTGCCATATAGTCCTTCCCAGCCTTACCAGACCCTTAGCAATGAGTCGGGTATTTACCAAACCTCAAACATGACCTCAAACCACTACTGGCTCTTCTCTTCTCTTCTCTTCTCTTCTCTTCTCTTCTCTTATCTTCTCTTCTCTTATTCTTTGTATTGTTCTTTTTATTGGTATTCTTCCTCTTCTTCTGTTTCTTCTTCCTTAATTCTTCATATTATTATTATTATTATTATTGTTTTCTTTCATTTTCTTTTCTTATTTTCCTTATATTCCTGTCTTCTTTTTCATTCCTATTAACATTCTTCAGGTCAGGTCAAGTCATTACGTAGGTCATTTCTCACGACCTGAGAACTAACTGACCCATCTTTCCCCCTCCATCCCACAGGTCAGACAGCATAAGGGCACGAAAAACACACGCAGGTGACCGCCAGCTGAAGGACACTGAATCCGGGTCACCAAGCAACGTCCTCGACCTGATGGAAGTGTTGGCAAACATTGACGTGAGCGACATCATGGAAATCCCCAGTGTGTTTGAGTGTGACGACCAGACCTGCCTTGCGACCATACACCACGATTCCGTACGGCGACAGGATGGTGCAATAACCTGAATTTCCCGTCCTTCGGCAAGTCATTCCGGGCCAAGAGTCGTCTGTTGAGGCCCTCCTATGAAGGTGGTGAGTGTGTGTGTGTGTGTGTGTGAGGGGGGGGTTGTGTCTGTGTGTGTCTGCGTGTGTGTGTGTGTGTGAGGGGGCTGTGTCTGTGTGTGTCTGCGTGTGTGTGTGTGTGAGGGGGTTGTGTCTGTGTGTCTGCGTGTGTGTGTGTGTGTGAGGGGGGGTTGCTTCTGTGTGTGTGTGTGTGTGTGAGGGGGGGTTGTGTCTGTGTGTGTCTGCGTGTGTGTGTGTGTGTGAGGGGGGGTTGTGTCTGTGTGTGTCTGCGTGTGTGTGTGTGTGTGAGGGGGGGTTGTGTCTGTGTGTGTCTGCGTGTGTGTGTGTGTGAGGGGGTTGTGTGTGTCTGCGTGTGTGTGTGTGTGTGAGGGGGGGTTGTGTCTGTGTGTGTCTGCGTGTGTGTGTGTGTGTGTGGGGGGGTTGCTTCTGTGTGTGTGTGTGTGTGTGAGGGTGTGTTGTGTCTGTGTGTGTGTGTGTGTGTGTGTGAGGGGGGGGTTGTGTCTGTGTGTGTCTGCGTGTGTGTGTGTGTGTGAGGGGGGGTTGTGTCTGTGTGTGTCTGCGTGTGTGTGTGTGTTAAGTTAGATGAGGATTACGTAATATCAATTCTGTGTGTGTGTGTGTGTGTGTGTGTGTGTGTGTGTGTGTGTTATTGACAGGTTATGAGAGAAGGGAAGGGAAGAGAAGAGAAGAGAAGAGAAGAGAAGAGAAGAGAAGAGAAGGGAAGGGTAGGGAAGGGAAGGGAAGGGAAGAGAAGAGAAGAAAAAAGAAAAGAAGGGAAAAGAAGGGAAAGAAAATGAAAGAAAATGAGAGAGAGAGAGAGAGAGAGAGAGAGAGAGAATATGCATGTATGTGTATATGTATAGACAAACAAATTATAACTACTACTACTACTACTACTACTACTACTACTACTACAACTACTACCATTACTACAACCCTATTTCCAGGCCTATCTAAGCCACTACTACTACTACTACTACTACTACTACTACTACTACTACTACTACTACTACTACTACTACTACAACTACTACCATTACTACAACCCTATTTCCAGGCCTATCTAAGCCACTACTACTACTACTACTACTACTACTACTACTACTATTAACCCCACTATTCTACCTCCATTTCCAGGGCTATCAAAACCCCGAGCTACGTCAATCACAGGTCAGCCGCTTCCCTCCCCTCGGCTAATCTCTACGAACATTTTATTTTTTTATTTTTTTTTTTTTTTACAGCAAAGGAGACAGTTCAAGGGCACACAAAAAACAAACATTAATAAAAAAAAGCCCGCTACTCACTGCTCCTAAAAAGAATCCAAAGAGGTGGCCGAAAGATAGGTCAGTTTCGGGAGGAGAGGTGTCCTGATACCCTCCTCTTGAAAGAGTTTAAGTTGTAGGCAGGAGGAAATACAGATGAAGGAAGATTGTTCCAGAGTTTACCAGCGTGAGGGATGAAAGAGTGAAGATGCTGGTTAACTCTTGCATAAGGGGTTTGGACAGTATAGGGATGAGCATGAGTAGAAAGTCGAGTGCAGCGGGGCCGCGGGAGGGGGGGAGGCATGCAGTTAGCAAGTTCAGAAGAGCAGTCAGCGTGGAAATATCGATAGAAGATAGAAAGAGAGGCAACATTGCGGCGGAATTTAAGAGGTAGAAGACTATCAGTATGAGGAGAAAAGCTGATGAGACGAAGAGCCTTAGCCTCCACTCTGTCCAGAAGAGCTGTGTGAGTGGAGCCCCCCCACACATGAGATGCATACTCCATACGAGGGCAGACAAGGCCCCTGTATATGGACAGCAACTGTGCAGGGGAGAAGAACTGGCGGAGACGGTACAGAACGATGTCCTGGCTCCTCATGTTCGCTACACCCTCATGGTCATGCAATGGGGGCAGCTTATCAACCATGACATCATCTTCACGCCCATCAACAAAGGTATGTGTGTGTGTGTGTGTGTGTGTGTGTGTGTGTGTGTGTGAGTAAGGAAAGGAGAGAGAGAGAGAGAGAGAGAGAGAGAGAGAGAGAGAGAGAGAGAGAGAGAGAGAGAGAGGCTAATATCACCATTGTCACTCTACAGGTTGGCAAGCTGCGTGGCACTCCTAACCCCTTGAGAGGCAAGCTGCTGCTGCCCACTGAGCAGGAGAATCATGAGTGCCGGGCACCATCAGGAAGGTGTTTCATAGGAGGTAGGTCCCCAGAGAGTGCCATACACACCCTGGCACTATAGAACACCCTGATACTACACACTGCATCTTGGCACTATATACAACAGCTTGGCACTACACACGACCCTTGGCACTATAGAACATCTTGGCACTATACAGAACACCCTTGGCACTACACACAACCCTTGGCACTATAGAACATCTTGGCACTATACACAACAGCTTGGCACTACACACGACCCTTGGCACTATAGAACATCTTGGCACTATATACAACAGCTTGGCACTACACACGACCCTTGGCACTATAGAACATCTTGGCACTATATACAACAGCTTGGCACTACACACGACCCTTGGCACTATAGAACATCTTGGCACTATACAGAACACCCTTGGCACTACACACAACCCTTGGCACTATAGAACATCTTGGCACTATACACAACAGCTTGGCACTACACACGACCCTTGGCACTATAGAACATCTTGGCACTATAGACAACAGCTTGGCACAACAACCGACCAATGGCACTATAGAACATCTTGGCACTATACAGAACACCCTTGGCACTACACACGACCCTTGGCACTATAGAACATCTTGGCACTATATACAACAGCTTGGCACTACACACGACCCTTGGCACTATAGAACATCTTGGCACTATATACAACAGCTTGGCACTACACACGACCCCTGGCACTATAGAACATCTTGGCACTATATACAACAGCTTGGCACTACACACGACCCCTGGCACTATAGAACATCTTGGCACTATATACAACAGCTTGGCACTACACACGACCCCTGGCACTATAGAACATCTTGGCACTATACAGAACACCCTTGGCACTACACACAACCCCTGGCACTATAGAACATCTTGGCACTATATACAACAGCTTGGCACTACACACGACCCTTGGCACTATAGAACATCTTGGCACTATATACAACAGCTTGGCACTACACACGACCCCTGGCACTATAGAACATCTTGGCACTATACAGAACACCCTTGGCACTACACACAACCCCTGGCACTATAGAACACCCTGATACTACACACTGCATCTTGGCACTATATACAACAGCTTGGCACTACATACGACCCTTGGCACTATAGAACATCTTGGCACTATATACAACAGCTTGGCACTACATACGACCCTTGGCACTATAGAACATCTTGGCACTATATACAACAGCTTGGCACTACATACGACCCTTGGCACTATAGAACATCTTGGCACTATATACAACAGCTTGGCACTACACACGACCCTTGGCACTATAGAACATCTTGGCACTATACAGAACACCCTTGGCACTACACACAACCCTTGGCACTATAGAACATCTTGGCACTATATACAACAGCTTGGCACTACACACGACCCTTGGCACTATAGAACATCTTGGCACTATATACAACAGCTTGGCACTATATACAACAGCTTGGCACTACACACGACCCTTGGCACTATAGAACATCTTGGCACTATATACAACAGCTTGGCACTACACACGACCCCTGGCACTATAGAACATCTTGGCACTATATACAACAGCTTGGCACTACACACGACCCTTGGCACTATAGAACATCTTGGCACTATATACAACAGCTTGGCACTACACACGACCCTTGGCACTATAGAACATCTTGGCACTATATACAACAGCTTGACACTATATGCAGAACACCCTTGGCACTATAGAACAGCCTGGCACTATACAGAACACCCTTGGCACTACACACGACCCTTGGCACTATACACAGAACACCCTTAGCACTATAGAACAGCCTGGCACTATACAGAACACCCTTGGCACTATACACGACCCTTGGCACTATACACAGAACACCCTTAGCACTATAGAACAGCCTGGCACTATACAGAACACCCTTGGCACTATAGAACAGCCTGGCACTATACAGAACACCCTTGGCACTATAGAACAGCCTGGCACTATACAGAACACCCTTGGCACTATACACGACCCTTGGCACTATACACAGAACACCCTTTTCTTCCTCTTAATTATTTTTCTTCTTCTAACTATTTTTCTTGTCCTTTTTCTTCTTCTAATTATTTTCTTCTTTTTCTTCCTTTAATTCTTTTCTTCTTCTTTTTCTTCCACTAATTCTTTTTCTTCTTCTTTTTCTTCCTCTAATTCTTCTTCTTCTTCTTTTTCTTCCTCTAATTCTTTTTCGTCTTCTTTTTCTTCCTCTAATTCTTTTTCTTCTTCTTTTTCTTCCTCTAATTCTTCTTCTTTATCTTCCTCTAATTCGTCTTCTTTTTCTTCCTCTAATTCTTTTTCTTCTTCTTTTTCTTCCTCTAATTCTTCTTCTTTCTCTTCCTCTAATTCTTTTTCTTCTTCTTTTTCTTCTTCTAATTCTTTTTTTTCTTCTTTTTCTTCCTCTAATTCTTTTTCTTCTTCTTTTCTTCTTCTAATTCTTCTTCTTCTTTTTCTTCTTCTAATTCTTTTTCTTCTTCTTTTTCTTCCTCTAATTCTTTTTTCTTCTTTTTCTTTCTCTAATTCTTTTTCTTACTCTAATTCTTTTCTTCTTCTTTTTCTTCCTCTAATTCTTTTTCTTCTTCTTTTCTTCTTCTAATTCTTTTTCTTCTTCTTTTTCTTCTTCTAATTCTTTTTCTTCTTCTTTTTCTTCCTCTAATTCTTTTTTCTTCTTCTTTTTCTTTCTCTACCGTAATTATTTTTCTTACTCTAATTCTTTTCTTCTTCTTTTTCTTCTTCTATTTCTTTTTCTTCTTCTTTTTCTTTCTCTAATTCTTTTTCTTACTCTAATTCTTTTCTTCTTCAATTTTTTTTCTTCTTCTTTTTTTTTTCATCCTCTAATTCTTTTTCTTCTTCTTTTTCTTCCTCTAATTCTTCTTCTTTTTCTTTTTCTTCCTCTAATTCTTTTTCTTCTTTTTCTTCCTCTAATTCCTTTTCTTGTCCTTTTTCTTCCTCTAATTCTTTTTCTTCTTCTTTTTCTTCCTCTAATTCTTCTTCTTTTTCTTCCTCTAATTCTTCTTCTTCTTCTTTTTCTTCTCCTAATTATTTTTCTTCTTTTCTTCCTCTAATTATTTTTCTTCTTTTTCTTCCTTTAATTATTTTCTTCTTCTTTTTCTTCCTCTAATTCTTTTTCTTCCTTTTCTTCCTCTAATTCTTTTCTTCTTCCTTTTTCTTCTTCTAATTATTTTTTTCTTTTTCTTCCTCTAATTATTTTTCTTCTTTTTCTTCCTTTAATTCTTTTCTTCTTCTTTTTCTTCCTCTAATTCTTTTCTTCTTCTTTTTCTTCCTCTAATTCTTTTTCTTCTTCTTTTTCTTTCCCTAATTCTTCTTTTTCTTTCTTTTCTTCCTCTAATTCTTCTTCCTTTTTTTCCTCTAATTCTTCATCTTCGTCTTTTTAATCCAATCTTTATTTTTCTTGTTGTACTTTTTCTCCCAGGGGACACTCGGCCTCTGAGCAGCCAGGTCTCATCGCGCTTCACACCCTCATGATGCGTGAGCACAACCGCGTCGCTGGGGAGCTCAAGCGCCTCAACAAGCACTGGAGCGACGAGCAGCTCTTCCAGAACGCTCGCCGGATCGTGACGGCCATCAACCAACATGTGACGTACAATGAGTGGCTGCCGAGAGTCCTGGGATGGAACGCAGTCAACCTGTATGGCCTTAACCTGCTGCAAGAGGGACACTATGAAGGTGAGAGCCTCTAGGGTGCCACTAAGGGTTGTAGGGCACTATGTTCAAGGGGCACTAAGCTTAAGAGGCACACTCTTGATGGCTAACTAGTGCTACGTAAAGCTTGAGGGTGACTTGCGCTCTTTGAAATAAAACTCTGACCTCCTTATGACGTAAAATAAACCTCAAATACATGATAGAAGTGTTGTTTTGGTTACACACAATAGCTAACCCAGAGAGTGCAGATTTAAATGCTTAAGTCTGTCCTCGTATGACAAGTTGTTCATCCTCCTCTGTTCAGATTCTAACACAGCTCACTCTCTCCTTCTCTTCCATCTCCCCTCGGCAGGTTACGACGCATATTGCAACCCTACGGTCTTCAACGAGTGTGGAATAGCCTTCCGCCTCGGCCACTCCCTGCTGAAGCCTTCCCTGGAGCGGATGGACGGAATCTTCGCCAAGCAGGACCCTCCCGTCAAGCTGAGCGAGCACTTCTTCAACCCAGACTTGCTCTACCAGCCGGGAATGCTCGACTAAATTATCCGAGGGCTCACGACTGTCTCCATGGAAACGCTTGACCAGTTCTTGACGGATGAGGTCACGAACCATCTATTCAAGGACAAGAAAAGGCCGTTCTCTGGGCTTGGCCTTGCATCACTGAATATCCAGAGAGGTCGCGATCATGGACTACAACCTTATAATGAGTACCGAGCGCTGTGTAACCTTACGCGAGCGAGAAGCTTTGATGACCTACACCGGGAAATCGCACGGCCGGTCATTGAGCGTTTGAGGCGGACGTACGCACGCGTCGACGATACTGACCTCTTCACTGGCGGCCTAATGGAAACGCCACTCCACGGAGGACTCGTAGGACCCACCTTCGGCTGTATCCTCGGCATCCAGTTCGGAAACCTTCGGAAGGGTGACGCCTCTGGTACGAAAATTCTGACCCCTTGGTACGATTCACCGACCCACAGCTGACGGAGATAAGGAAGGTGAGTCTCGGGCGAAGGGAAATCGTATATGTAATTTTTTTCTCTTTTCTTATTTTCTTGGTATTCTCCTTCCTCTCTCTCTCTCTCTCTCTCTCTCTCTCTCTCTCTCTCTCTCTCTCTCTCTCTCTCTCTCTCTCTCTCTCTCTCTCTCTCTCTCTCTCTCTCTCTCTCTCTCTCTCTCTCTCTCTCTCTCTCTCTCTCTCTCTCTCTCTCTCTCTCTCTCTCCTGAGGTGAGTCTCTGTCAAATCGTATGTAATTTTTTTCTCTTTTCTTATTTTCTTGGTATTCTCCTTCCTCTCTCAACCTTTCTTCATTTCTTTCCTCACCTTCTCTTCCTCCCTCTCTTCCTCCTCTCTCTCTCCCTCCTTTCCTCCTCCTCCTCCTCCTCCTCTCAAGTCCACTAATACTGAAGCACACATAATCTATCAAACACATTCTATCAGGCATTTTAAATCACTATGTTGTTATGAGTGAGTTTATCCTTGCAAAGTCTATCAATAAGTTCTAAGTCCTTTCCTTCCTTATATAGTGTGAGTGTATGTGTGTTAATATGTCTACTAAATCTCTATGTTAGTGTGAGTTTTTTCCTTGCAAAGTCTGTCAATAAGTTCTAAGTCCTTTCCTTCCTTATATAGTGTGAGTGTGTGTATTAATAAGTATACTAAATCTCTATGTAAGTCTGAATGAGTGTTTTTTAGCAGTCTGTCAATAAGTTCTTTGCTTGTGTCGTAAGTAATAATTCTATCGTGTGTAACTCTTGCAGGTCACGCTTGCCAAGATGCTCTGCGATAACTGTGATAATGTGGAGAGTGAGCAGCGGTCCGTCTTTGACCTTCCTGACCCCTTCCTGTAAGTGAGACTGTTTGGGGGTTAGGTCAGTATTGTTAAAGGTCACAGGCTCACATTACAACTGTTTCCCAAGGCCACAGAGAAGATTATCCGGGTTTTCTTGGGTGTTTTTTCCGTTCAATGTGCAGAAGTCAGGTAAAACTTATATATATTTGACTAGGCTTTCGTATGAGTTGTAGGCATTTTCAGGGGTATTTTTATGACCCCAGTGGTAGTTTGAACCTTTCTCTGTACCAAGAACCTAAGAACACGCATATTTGACTAGGCTTTCATACGAGTTCAGGGCATTTTCAGGGGTATTTTTATGACCCCAGTGGTAGTTTGAACCTTCCTCTGTACCAAGAATCTGAGAAACATATCTGACAAGACTTTCATAGGAGTTTGGGGCATTTCCGGGGGTAGTTTTATGACCCTGGTGGTAGTTTGAACCTTTATCTGTACTGTGAACCTAAGAAATATATTTGACAAGACTTTCCTAGGAGTTCAGGGCATTTCCAGGGGTAGTTTCATGACCCTGGTAGTAGTGTGAACCTCCATCTGTACTGTGAACCTAAGAAATATATTTGACAAGACTTTCCTAGGAGTTCAGGGCATTTCCAGGGGTAGTTTCATGACCCTGGTAGTAGTGTGAACCTCCATCTGTACTGTGAACCTAAGAAAACATATATTTGACAAGGCTTTCATAGGAGATTTGGGCACTTCCAGGGGTAGTTTTATGACCCCAGTGGTAGTTTGACCCTTCCTCTGTACCAAGAACCTAAGAACACGCATATTTGATTAGGCTTTCATATGAGTTCAGGGCATTTCCAGGGGGAGTTTTATGACCCCAGTGGTAGTTTGACCCTTTCTCTGTA
Source organism: Eriocheir sinensis (assembly GCF_024679095.1). Lineage (NCBI taxonomy): Eukaryota > Metazoa > Arthropoda > Malacostraca > Decapoda > Varunidae > Eriocheir > Eriocheir sinensis. The sequence goes on along the minus strand of NW_026111843.1, from coordinate 969,312 downwards.
CCAGGAACCCCAAAACACAGACATGAGAACCCAGTTAACCTCATTTTTGACCTCTGGAAATTGTCAACATGGGAGGCGGAAACTTCTCATCCCACCAACCAGACACAGTGATGATCCCATTGATGTTTCAGGAACCCTCGTGTGTCCCGCCGTGACCTGCCGGGGATCAACCCGGAGCTGTGGAAGGAGCGCGTGTCATGTGGGGTCGGCAAGACTGATATTGACATCGGGGCAGCCGAGCGCATATCACCCTGTGTCATGTGCACCTGTACCAAGGAAGGGGTGAGTGATGTGTGTGTTTTCCTTGCTAGAGGGGGGTGAGGAAGGGTGACAAGAGTGAAGGGGTGAGAGATATGTGTTTGTCCTTGCTATAGGGGGGTGAGGAAGGGTGACAAGAGTGAAGGGGTGAGTGATGTGTGGGGGGTGAGGAAGGGTGACAAGAGTGAAGGGGTGAGTGATGTGTGGGGGGTGAGGAAGGGTGACAAGAGTGAAGGGGTGAGTGATGTGTGGGGGGTGAGGAAGGGTGACAAGAGTGAAGGGGTGAGTGATCTGTGTGTGTAGAGGAATGGTGACAATATTGAAGGGGTGAGAGATATGTGTTTGTCCTTGCTAGAGGGGGGTGAGGAAGGGTGACAAGAGTGAAGGGGTGAGAGATATGTGTTTGTCCTTGCTAGAGCGGGTCAGGAAGGGTGACAAGAGTGAAGGGGTGAGAGATGTGTTTGCTACTAGAGGGGGTGAGGAAGGGTGACAAGAGTGAAGGGGTGAGAGATCTGTTTGTCCTTGCTATAGGGGGTTAGGAAGGGTGACAAGAGTGAAGGGGTGAGTGATGTGTGGGGGGTGAGGAAGGGTGACAAGAGTGAAGGGGTGAGTGATGTGTGGGGGGTGAGGAAGGGTGACAAGAGTGAAGGGGTGAGTGATGTGTGGGGGGTGAGGAAGGGTGACAAGAGTGAAGGGGTGAGTGATGTGTGCTGGGTGAGGCAGGCTGACAAGAGTGAAGGGGTGAGAGATATGTGTTTGTCCTTGCTATAGGGGGTGAGGTGTGTGGGGGTGAGGAAGGGTGACAAGAGTGAAGGGGTGAGTGATGTGTGGGGGTGAGGAAGGGTGACAAGAGTGAAGGGGTGAGTGATGTGTGGGGGTGAGGAAGGGTGACAAGAGTGAAGGGGTGAGATATGTGTTTGTCCTTGCTATAGGGGGGTGAGGAAGGGTGACAAGAGTGAAGGGGTGAGTGATGTGTGGGGGGTGAGGAAGGGTGACAAGAGTGAAGGGGTGAGTGATGTGTGGGGGGTGAGGAAGGGTGAGAAGAGTGAAGGGGTGAGAGATATGTGTTTGTCCTTATAGGGGTGGTGAAGGAAGGGTGATGAGGATGACTTTAGGTATAGGGTGAGGAAGTTAACCTTTCCAGTAGGCGTGGTTAACCACTATTCCTGTGGTGCTGGTGTCGTCCAATGGGGGTCTGTTTTAACCTCTGTATCTCAAAACTCTTCATCACAGCTAGAAACCAAAACACCACCACTGGAAAGAGGAGGTCCAGATCTATAGGAGTCGGCTATGTATGCCTCTCTCATGAACGTGCACGTTCAGGGAGTGTTGAATGTTAACACTTACGTCGGTGTTAGTAAGTAAATATTTATTGCTATCAAAACATCATATACATAGATACAAACAAAAACATCGTAAATTAAGCATCGGTCTGTGTGTGTGTGTGTGTGTGTGTGTAAGTTAGTAAGTATATATTTATTGCTATCAAAACATCATATACATAGATACAAACAAAAACATCGTAAATTAAGCATCGGTCTGTGTGTGTGTGTGTGTGTGTGTGTGTGTGTGTGTGTGTGTGTGTAGAGAAGTGTTTAACCCGGTAACAGCGGGTATCATGTTTCTTAATGGTCCTTCTAAGCAAGAAAAATGAGGAAAATCATCTTCCATACAAACCATTTCATAATATATATCAAAGCATTTGTGATCAGTTTATGTATCATCTTTTGGGGGGTGTTACATCATGGCACAAATTTGGCCCGTCGCTGCTACACGGTAAAGCCACAAATTTGGCCCGTCGCTGCTACACGGTAAAGACACAAATTTGGCCCGTCGCTGCTACACGGTAAAGCCACAAATTTGGCCCGTCGCTGCTACACGGTAAAGACACAAATTTGGCCCGTCGCTGCTACACGGTAAAGCCACAAATTTGGCCCATCGCTGCTACAAGGTAAAGCCACAATTTGGCCTGTCGTTGCTACACGGTAAAGCCACAAATTTGGCCTGTCGCTGCTACACGGTAAAGCCACAAATTTATCCTGTCGCTGCTACACGGTAAAGCCACAAATATTGGCCCGTCGCTGCTACACGGTAAAGCCACAAATTTGTCGTTGCCACATTTGTAAAGCTACAATTTGGCCCGTCGCTGCTACACGGTAAAGCCACAATTTGGCCCGTCGCTGCTACACGGTAAAGCCACAAATTTGGCCCGTCGCTGCTACACGGTAAAGCCACAATTTGGCCTGTCGCTACACGGTAAAGCCACAAATTTGGCCCGTCGCTGCAACACGGTAAAGCCAATAAATTCTGTCGTTGCTACACGGTAAAGCCACAATTTGGCCTGTCGTTGCTACATGGTAAAGCAAATTTGGCCCGTCACTCATATATCAGTAAAGCCACAAATTTGGCCCGTCGTTGCTATACATGGTAAAGCCACAAATTTGGCGTTGCTGCTACATGGTAAAGCCACAAATTTGGCCCGTCGCTGCTACACGGTAAAGCCTCAAATTTGGCCCGTCGCTGCTACACGGTAAAGACACAAATTTGGCCCGTCGCTGCTACATGGTAAAGACACAAATTTGGCCCGTCGCTGCTACACGGTAAAGCCTCAAATTTGGCCCGTCGCTGCTACACGGTAAAGACACAAATTTGGCCCGTCGCTGCTACCGGGTTAAGATTACCAACCTAAATATTTTCCTGCGTCAGCAATAACATATATCTAGATGGTGTTTAAAGATATACCAAGTCAATTTTTGGGTCACGTACGTTCAATAAACACTTTCAGAACAACTTTACGAGCTCCACAAGACCAGCCTGGGACGTGTGATCTGCGACAACAGCGACAAGCTCCAGCACGTCCAGCCCAAGGTCATGCTGGAGGCTGATTCCTTCCTGTAAGTATGAGAATGACGGTCAAACTATGAGGTTCTGTATGAGTCAGTATGTGCTGTTTTAATAAGTGTGTTTACGATAGTTTTAAGCTTGTATTCTTAAGCATCTCAGAGCGCCAGATCGCCAGTTTGAAAATAGTTACATAGATAGATAGAACGTGAATGCTGGATAGATGCGTGTGTGTGTGTGTTTATGTGACGAGCTATGTGTTACGTCTACGCATGTGTTGCCATTATGAGGGAATGTTTTGGGTTAAGGAAGGGACGGATAGCTGGACAGACAGACTGAGGACCAGGTGATAGTTAACCAAGCTCTCCACTCACAGGAACACCCCAATGGCCTCTTGTAGCCTCCTTATGTTCTCAAGTTCTTATATTGTCACTACGAGGGAAAGTCTTTGGTTAAGGAAGGCACGGGTAGCTAGGCAGACAGACAGAGAACCAGGCGATAGTTAACCAAGTTCTCCACGCACAGGAATGCCCCAATGGCCTCTTGCAGACTCCTTATGTTCTCAAGTTCTTATATTGTCACTATGAGGGGATGGCTTTGGTTAGGAAAGGCACGGGTAGCTAGGCAGACAGACAGAGAACCAGGCGATAGTTAACCAAGTTCTCCACGCACAGGAATGCCCCAATGGCCTGCCAGGGGAAGCATATCAAGGGTGTGGACCTGACGAAGTGGAAGACCGCCAGCCCCAACTTCATCATTCCCGACAAGATGCGACATCACCAACATGAGGGACTCCGAGTGGAACCTCTGGGAAGCACGTGAGTGTTGGTGTGTGTGTGTGTGTGTGTGTGTGTGTGTGTGTTTTCTTTTTTCTTTTAATTTCAACGGTTAATATTTCTAAGTGTATATTTCTGTGTGTGTGTGTGTGTGTGTGTGTGTGTGTGTGTGTGTGTGTGTGTGTGTGTGTTTTCTTTTTTCTTTTAATTTCATCGGTTAATATTTCTAAGTGTATATTTCTGTGTGTGTGTGTGTGTGTGTGTGTGAGAGAGAGAGAGAGAGAGAGAGAGAGAGAGAGAGAGAGATTTACTGATCTATGTGTACGTATGTAATATAATGATAATGATGATGATGATGATGATGATAGTGAGGTCAGTACAGGGGGGGAAGGATGGAGGGGAGGGAGGAGTGACCTAGGATGACCCTAAATACCCTCAATGACCTAGTTTGACTATGACATTATTATTATTATTTCCTTTCTCTGACCATCTTGTGAGCCTATGGGGAGGCCTATTCTGACATGACTAGTGATTGGTGTGTGTGTGTGTGTGTGTGTGTGTGTGTGTGTGTGTGTTTCATTATGGAAAAGGCCTATCGAAATCTACAGAACTATACTGACATGACTAGTGATCGTGTGTGTGTGTGTGTGTGTGTGTGTGTGTGTGTGTGTAGCCATGGAGCCCAACTTAACAATGACACACACTGGAACATAATAATCCCATAATAAACACAAATATAACACTTAAAAATCAGGTATAAATCACAGTATAGCGTGTTCAGCGAAGTCCCAGGTGTAATTAACAGATGCCGTGAAGACTAGCTTGCCGGCACACCCTAACGCACACACCGAACACACTCTACCCTTTACACATGGTAGGTCACACACACACACATACACACACCCACTCCATAGATACGGAGACGGAACCACACGAGCGTAAAGCCCAGGCCTACAACTACAGCTACAACTAGGTAAATACAACAAGGTAAATACACACAATTCCCTTAACACATGTTCCCCTCTCTCTCTGACTGACTGCCACTAACACCTTCTAGCACACACACCAACTGACCCAGGACCCAGAACGAAGCGACAGACTAACTCCCGACCCAGACTGACCCCAAGCGGACACCCCAGGACGCAACGCCCGACCTGGGGGGGCCAACGCATGACCCCTGACCTCATGCAAGCGCTGGTGGGCAGGGGGTCGGAAGCGCAGGGGAGTGAGGACTTGAAGTTGAGTCCGAGGGTTATGCGGGAGGCCGAGGAGCTTCTGACGGATTGCTTTAGCGCGGGTGTCAAGGCTTGGGGGATTATGAGGCAACACGAACGGCAGCTGTGGCAGAAACGTGAGTAACTTGACCCACACGCACTCACACACGCACTCACTCACGAACGCACACACTCACTCACTCACGAATGCACTCATTTTTTGTGTGGGGGGTGGGGGTTAGAAGAGGTTGTGGTGATCCTACGCACTCATTTTTCATGTTAGGTTCGGAATATGACTTTCACCCGCACGCACGCACTCACGCACTCACAAGCCTCCTTTTCCTCCTTCCTCCTCCTCCTCCTCCTCCTTTTTCTCATTCAAACTTTTTTTTTCTTTTCCATATTTTTCTTTCCTC
>NW_026111843.1:946307-958807 GCF_024679095.1 Eriocheir sinensis | reverse complement strand
GGCGCGGAAGTACAGGTGCGGACTACCTGCGTCCGAAGTGCGGAGGAGCGGTAGCGGACTACCCCAAATCCAGTAACGCGCCCAGCTCTGCGAACCATCTATTCAAGGACAAGAAGAGGCCGTTCTCTGGGCTTGACCTTGCATCACTGAATATCCAGAGAGGTCGCGATCATGGACTACAACCTTATAATGAGTACCGAGCGCTGTGTAACCTTACGCGAGCGAGAAGCTTTGATGACCTACACCGGGAAATCGCACGGCCGGTCATTGAGCGTTTGAGGCGGACGTACGCACGCGTCGACGATACTGACCTCTTCACTGGCGGCCTAATGGAAACGCCACTCCACGGAGGACTCGTAGGACCCACCTTCGGCTGTATCCTCGGCATCCAGTTCGGAAACCTTCGGAAGGGTGACGCCTCTGGTACGAAAATTCTGACCCCTTGGTACGATTCACCGACCCACAGCTGACGGAGATAAGGAAGGTGAGTCTCGGGCGAAGGGAAATCGTATATGTAATTTTTTTCCCTTTTCTTATTTTCTTCGTATTCTCTCTCTCTCTCTCTCTCTCTCTCTCTCTCTCTCTCTCTCTCTCTCTCTCTCTCTCTCTCTCTCTCTCTCTCTCTCTCTCTCTCTCTCTCTCTCTCTCTCTCTCTCTCTCTCTCTCTCTCTCTCTCTCTCCTTACTTCATTTCTTTCTCCTCTTCCTCCTCTCTCTCTCTCTCTCTCTCTCTCTCTCTCTCTCTCTCTCTCTCTCTCTCTCTCTCTCTCTCTCTCTCTCTCTCTCTCTCTCTCTCTCTCTCTCTCTCTCTCTCTCTCTCTCTCTCCTTACTTCATTTCTTTCTCCTCTTCCTCCTCTCTCTCTCTCTCTCTCTCTCTCTCTCTCTCTCTCTCTCTCTCTCTCTCTCTCTCGCTCTCTCTCTCTCTCTCTCTCTCTCTCTCTCTCTCTCTCTCCATCACTTCATTTCTCTCTCTCTCTCTCTCTCTCTCTCTCTCTCTCTCTCTCTCTCTCTCTCTCTCTCTCTCTCTCTCTCTCTCTCTCTCTCTCTCTCTCTCTCTCTCTCTCTCTCCTGAGGTGAGTCTCGGTCAAATCGTATGTAATTTTTTTCTCTTTTCTTATTTTCTTTGTATTCTCCTTCCTTTTTGAACCTTTCTTCATTTCTTTCCTCACCTTCTCTTCCTCCCTCTCTTCCTCCTCTCTCTCTCCCTCCTTTCCTCCTCCTCCTCCTCCTCCTCCTCTCAAGTCCACTAATACTGAAGCACACATAATCTATCAAACACTTTCTAGCAGGCAGTGTTATTGTGAGTTTTTTCCTTGCAAAGTCTATCAATAAGTTCTAAGTCCTTTCCTTCCTTATATAGTGTGAGTGTGTGTATTAATAAGTATACTAAATCTCTATGTAAGTCTGAATGAGTGTTTTCTAGCAGTCTGTCAATAAGTTCTTTGCTTGTGTCGTAAGTAATAATTCTATCGTGTGTAATTCTTGCAGGTCACGCTTGCCAAGATGCTCTGCGATAACTGTGATAATGTGGAGAGTGAGCAGCGGTCCGTCTTTGACCTTCCTGACCCCTTCCTGTAAGTGAGACTGTTTGGGGGTTAGGTCAATATTGTTAAAGGTCACAGGCTCACATTACAACTGTTTCCCAAGGCCACAGAGAAGATTATCCGGGTTTTCTTGGGTGTTTTTTCCGTTCAATGTGCAGAAGTCAGGTAAGACTTATATATATTTGACTAGGCTTTCGTATGAGTTGTAGGCATTTTCAGGGGTATTTTTATGACCCCAGTGGTAGTTTGAACCTTCCTCTGTACCATGAATCTGAGAAACATATCTGACAAGACTTTCATAGGAGTTTGGGGCATTTCCGGGGGTAGTTTTATGACCCTGGTGGTAGTTTGAACCTTCATCTGTACTGTGAACCTAAGAAATATATTTGACAAGACTTTCCTAGGAGTTCAGGGCATTTCCAGGGGTAGTTTCATGACCCTGGTAGTAGTGTGAACCTCCATCTGTACTGTGAACCTAAGAAAACATATATTTGACAAGGCTTTCATAGGAGATTTGGGCACTTCCAGGGGTAGTTTTATGACCCCAGTGGTAGTTTGACCCTTCCTCTGTACCAAGAACCTAAGAACACGCATATTTGACTAGGCTTTCATACGAGTTCAGGGCATTTCCAGGGGGAGTTTTATGACCCCAGTGGTAGTTTGACCCTTTCTCTGTACCAGGAACCCCAAAACACAGACATGAGAACCCAGTTAACCTCATTTTTGACCTCTGGAAATTGTCAACATGGGAGGCGGAAACTTCTCATCCCACCAACCAGACACAGTGATGATCCCATTGATGTTTCAGGAACCCTCGTGTGTCCCGCCGTGACCTGCCGGGGATCAACCCGGAGCTGTGGAAGGAGCGCGTGTCATGTGGGGTCAGCAAGACTAATATTGACATCGGGGCAGCCGAGCGCATATCACCCTGTGTCATGTGCACCTGTACCAAGGAAGGGGTGAGTGATGTGTGTGTTTTCCTTGCTAGAGGGGGGTGAGGAAGGGTGACAAGAGTGAAGGGGTGAGAGATATGTGTTTGTCCTTGCTATAGGGGGGTGAGGAAGGGTGGCAAGAGTGAAGAGGTGAGTGATGTGTGGAGGGTGAGGAAGGGGTGACAAGAGTGAAGGGGTGAGTGATGTGTGTTTGTCCTTGCTATAGGGGGGTGAGGAAGGGTGGCAAGAGTGAAGGGGTGAGAGATATGTTTGTCCTTGCTATAGGGGGTGAGGAAGGGTGACAAGAGTGAAGGGTGAGTGATGTGTGGGGGTGAGGAAGGGTGACAAGAGTGAAGGGGTGAGTGATGTGTGGGGGGTGAGGAAGGGTGGCAAGAGTTCAGAGGTGAGTGATGTGTGGAGGGTGAGGAAGGGGTGACCAGAGTGAAGGGGTGAGTGATGTGTGTTTGTCCTTGCTATAGGGGGGTGAGGAAGGGTGGCAAGAGTGAAGGGGTGAGAGATATGTGTTTGTCCTTGCTATAGGGGGTGAGGAAGGGTGACAAGAGTGAAGGGTGAGAGATATGTTTGTCCTTGCTATAGGGGGGTGAAGAAGGTGACAAGAGTGAAGGGGTGAGTGATGTGTGGGGGTGAGGAAGGGTGACAAGAGTGAAGGGTGAGAGATATGTGTTTGTCCTTGCTATTGGGGGTGAGGAAGGGTGACAAGAGTGAAGGGTGAGATATGTGTTTGTCCTTGCTATAGGGGGTGAGGAAGGGTGACAAGAGTGAAGGGGTGAGATATGTGTTTGTCCCTGCTTTAGGGGGGGTGAGGAAGGGTGACAAGAGTGAAGGGTGAGAGATATGTGTTTGTCCTTGCTATAGGGGGTGAGGAAGGGTGACAAGAGTGTAGGGGTGAGAGATATGTGTTTGTCCTTGATATAGGGGGTGAGGAAGGGTGACAAGAGTGAAGGGTGAGAGATATGTGTTTGTCCTTGCTATAGGGGGGTGAGGAAGGGTGACAAGAGTGAAGGGGTGAGTGATGTGTAGGGGGTGAGGAAGGGTGACAAGAGTGAAGGGTGAGTGATGTGTGGGGGTGAGGAAGGGTGACAAGAATGAAGGGGTGAGAGATATGTGTTTGTCCTTGCTATAGGGGTGAGGAAGGGTGACAAGAGTGAAGGGGTGAGAGATATGTGTTTGTCCTTGCTATTGGGGGTGTGGAAGGGTGACAAGAGTGAAGGGGTGAGAGATATGTGTTTGTCCTTGCTATAGGGGTGAGGAAGGGTGACAAGAGTGAAGGGGTGAGAGATATGTGTTTGTCCTTGCTATAGGGGGGTGAGGAAGGGTGACAAGAGTGAAGGGGTGAGAGATATGTGTTTGTCCTTGCTATAGGGGGGTGAGGAAGGGTGACAAGAGTGAAGGGGTGAGTGATGTGTGGGGGGTGAGGAAGGGTGACAAGAGTGAAGGGGTGAGTGATGTGTGGGGGTGAGGAAGGGTGACAAGAATGAAGGGTGAGAGATATGTGTTTGTCCTTGCTATAGGGGGTGAGGAAGGTGACAAGAGTGAAGGGGTGAGTGATGTGTGGGGGTGAGGAAGGGTGACAAGAATGAAGGGTGAGAGATATGTGTTTGTCCTTGCTATAGGGGGTGAGGAAGGGTGACAAGAGTGAAGGGTGAGATATGTGTTTGTCCTTGCTATAGGGGTGAGGAAGGGTGACAAGAGTGAAGGGTGAGAGATATGTGTTTGCCTTTGCTATAGGGGGGTGAGGAAGGGTGACAAGAGTGAAGGGGTGAGAGATATGTGTTTGTCCTTGCTATAGGGGGGTGAGGAAGGGTGACAAGAGTGAAGGGGTGAGAGATATGTGTTTGTCCTTGCTATAGGGGGGAGAGGAAGGGTGACAAGAGTGAAGGGGTGAGAGATATGTGTTTGTCCTTGCTATAGGGGGGTGAGGAAGGGTGGCAAGAGTGAAGGGGTGAGTGATCATGTGTGGGTGAGGAAGGGTGACAAGAGTGAAGGGGTGAGTGATGTGTGGGGGTGAGAGATATGTGTTTGTCCTTGCTATAGGGGTGAGGAAGGGTGACAAGAGTGAAGGGGTGAGTGATGTGTGGGGGGTGAGGAAGGGTGACAAGAGTGAAGGGGTGAGAGATATGTGTTTGTCCTTGTTATAGGGGGGTGAGGAAGGGTGACAAGAGTGAAGGGGTGACAATGCATGACTTTCCTTTCTATAGGGTGAGGAAGGGGTGTTTAAAGGGGTGACAGGAGTGAAGGGGTGACAATGCATGACTTTCCTTTCTATAGGGTGAGGAAGGGTGACAGTGCATGACTTTCTATAGGGTGAGGAAGGGTGACAGTGCATGACTTTCTATAGGGTGAGGAAGAGGTGTTTAAAGGGGTGACAGGAGTGAAGGGGTGACAATGCATGTCTTTAGGGTGAGGAAGGGTGACTGCATGACTTTCTATACTCTATAGGGTGAGGAAGGGTGACAGTGCATGACTTTCTTTAGGGTGAGGAAGGGTGACAGTGCATGACTTTCTATAGGGTGAGGAAGAGGTGTTTAACCCTTTCCTTGCGCGCGGTGCGGACGCCACTATTCGCTCGGGTGCAGTTGGGCTGTCCAATGGGGGGTCTCTTTTAAGCTCTGTATCTCAAAAACTCTTCATCACAGCTAGAAACCAAAAACACCACTGGAAAGAGGAGGTCCAGATCTATAGGAGTCGGCTATGTATGCCTCTCTTGCGAACGTACGTGCACGTTCAGGGAGTGTTGAATGTTAACACTTACGTCGGTGTGTTAGTAAGTATATATTTATTGCTATCAAAACATCATATACATAGATACAAACAAAAACATCGTAAATTAAGCATCGGTCTGTGTGTGTGTGTGTGTGTGTGTGTGTGTGTGTGTGTGTGTTTAGAGAAGTGTTTAACCCGGTAACAGCGGGTATCATGTTTCTTAATGGTCCTTCTAAGCAAGAAAAATGAGGAAAATCATCTTCCATACAAACCATTTCATAATATATATCAAAGCATTTGTGATCAGTTTATGTATCATCTTTTGGGGGTGTTACATCATGGCACAAATTTGGCCTGTCGCTGCTACACGGTAAAGCCACAAATTTGGCCCGTCGCTGCTACACGGTAAAGCCACAAATTTGGCCTGTCGCTGCTACACGGTAAAGCCACAAATTTGGCCCGTCGCTGCTACACGGTAAAGCCACAAATTTGGCCCGTCGCTGCTACACGGTAAAGCCACAAATTTGGCCCGTCGCTGCTACGGTAAAGCCACAAATTTGGCCCGTCGCTGCTACACGGTAAATCCACAAATTTGGCCCGTCGCTGCTACACGGTAAAGCCACAAATTTGGCCTGTCGCTGCTACACGGTAAAGCCACAAATTTGGCCCGTCGCTGCTACACGGTAAAGCCACAAATTTGGCCCGTCGCTGCTACACGGTAAATCCACAAATTTGGCCCGTCGCTGCTACACGGTAAAGCCACAAATTTGGCCCGTCGCTGCTACACGGTAAAGCCACAAATTTGGCACGTCGCTGCTACACGGTAAAGCCACAAATTTGGCCCGTCGCTGCTACACGGTAAAGCCACAAATTTGGCCCGTCGCTGCTACACGGTAAAGCCACAAATTTGGCCCGTCGCTGCTACACGGTAAAGCCACAAATTGGGCCCGTCGCTGCTACCTGGTTAAGATTGCCAACCTAAATATTTTCCTGCGTCACCAATAACATATATCTAGATAGTGTTTAAAGATATACCAAGTCAATTTTTGGCTCACGTACGTTCAATAAACACTTTCAGAACAACTTTACGAGCTCCGCAAGACCAGCCTGGGACGTGTGATCTGCGACAACAGCGACAAGCTCCAGCACGTCCAGCCCAAGGTCATGCTGGAGGCTGATTCCTTCCTGTAAGTATGAGAATGACGGTCAAACTATGAGGCTCTGTATGAGTCAGTATGTGCTGTTTTAATAAGTGTGTTTATGATAGTTTTAAGCTTGTATTCTTAAGCATCTCAGAGCGCCAGATCGCCAGTTTGAAAATAGTTACATAGATAGATAGAACGTGAATGTTGGATAGATGCGTGTGTGTGTGTGTTTATGTGACGAGCTATGTGTTACGTCTATGCATGTGTTGCCATTATGAGGGAATGTTTTGGGTTAAGGAAGGGACGGATAGCTGGACAGACAGACTGAGGACCAGGTGATAGTTAACCAAGCTCTCCACCCACAGCAATGCACCAATGGCCTCTTGCAGACTCCTTACGTTCACAAGTTCTTATATTGTAACTACGAGGGAAAGTCTTTGGTTTAGGAAGGGACGGGTAGCTAGGCAGAGAGACAGAGAACCAGGCGATAGTTAACCAAGCTGTCCACGCACAGGAATGCCCCAATGGCCTCTTGCAGACTCCTTATGTTCTCAAGTTCTTATATTGTCACTATGAGGGGATGGCTTTGGTTAGGAAAGGCACGGGTAGCTAGGCAGACAGACAGAGAACCAGGCGATAGTTAACCAAGCTCTCCACGCACAGGAATGCCCCAATGGCCTGCCAGGGGAAGCATATCAAGGGTGTGGACCTGAAGAAGTGGAAGACCGGCAGCCCCAACTTCATCATTCCCGACAAGATGCTTCAGGAGAGCATTGAGAGGGCCAGGCGCGACATCACCAACATGAGGGACTCCGAGTGGAACCTCTGGGAAGCACGTGAGTGTTGGCGTGTGTGTGTGTGTGTGTGTGTGTGTTTTCTTTTTTATTTTAATTTCAACGGTTAATATTTCTAAGTGTATATTTCTGTGTGTGTGTGTGTGTGTGTGTGTGTGAGAGAGAGAGAGAGAGATTTACTTATCTATATGTACGTATGTAATATAATGATAATGATGATGATGATGATGATAGTGAGGTCAGTACAGGGGGCGGGAAGGATGGAGGGGAGGGGGAGTGACCTAGGATGACCCCAAATACACACAATGACCTAGTTTGACTATGACATTATTATTATTTTTTTTTCTCTGACCATCTTGTGAGCCTATGGGGAGGCCTATACTGACATGACTAGCGATTGGTGTGTGTGTGTGTGTGTGTGTGTGTGTGTGTGTGTGTGTGTGTGTTTCATTATGGAAAAGGCCTATCGAAATCTACAGAACTATACTGACATGACTAGTGAGCGTGTGTGTGTGTGTGTGTGTGTGTGTGTGTGTAGCCATGGAGCCCAACTTAACAATGACACACACTGGAACATAATAATCCCATAATAAACACAAATATAACACTTAAAAATCAGGTATAAATCACAGTATAGCGTGTTCAGCGAAGTCCCAGGTGTAATTAACAGATGCCGTGAAGACTAGCTTGCCGGCACACCCTAACGCACACACCGAACACACTCTACCCTTTACACATGGTAGGTCCAGGGCCGGATTAAGCTGGTGGGAGGCCTGGGGCCTACTCTGGTGGGAGGCCCCCTTTCCAACTCCCATTGCATACACCACAAACTATAGTCTAATTAATCTAATGGCCAAAATAGTGCAATACTAATTAGGTCGGTTTTATTTAGGAAACACTACAATGGGACTATTCTTCCGATTATCAATATCCAAAAATTCAAAATAAAATACAATGGGACTATTCTTCCGATTATCAATATGCATAAATTCAAAATAAAATACAACGGGACTATTCTTCCGATTATCAATATGCATAAATTCAAAATAAAATACAACGGGACTATTCTTCCGATTATCAATATGCATAAATTCAAAATAAAATAAGCACAAGTTATTCTTACTTTTTTTTTTTTTACATACATACAATTCCAGTTACTCATATGAATATAATAATGTAACTATCACATAATATAATACCTCATTCTTTCATATGTAGTTACATGTTAAGTCAGGATTACTTTCTTGACACTTTTCTGGATTTTTTCATTGCAAATTCACTGATGATCTCGTTGGAGTCCAGTTCACACAAGATGTCTGACTCGAGGCTCATCATAGTCAGATTTACCAGACGTTTCTGTGTCATAGATGTCCGTAACCTGTTTTCAATTAACTTTAGCTTTGAGAAAGAGCGCTCCCCACTGCAGTTTGTCACCATTAGGACAAGGTATATTCGCAGAGCTATCTCTATGTTTGGGAAAGTGTCCTGCACACCCTTGTCCAATACAAGTCTATACAGGAAAAGCTCAGTGCTGACATCTGTTGGCTCCTCATCTGTGAATATATTAGCAAATGTGACAAACTGGCACAGTTCCTCCTTAAATGTTATATCCAAGTCATCTGGATATGATCTGATGAGTTGCTCTGCTGCGTCGCAAAGTTCATCTGAAGAAAGCCTTTGCAGATGTCTAAAAAAACTAAATTTACTTGATATCTGTTTGTATGCTTCCAGACGTTGACCGAGAGAAGATACAAACTGATCAATGATAGGCAAGAAAGTTTGTGTTCTGTATTTTTCAGAAGGGCTGAGTTGCACTTCTTCTGCATGTCCATAATCCAGTGGGTTAAGACGCACATTGCGTCGCTTCTGCCGAGATTCTACAGCCTTATAAGCTGATCCAGACTGAGACAGCTGTTCACCTTCTTTTTCATAAGTGTGGAAGGAGTCACGCTTTGATGCAACATATTCCTTCAAGCTAGTCAGTGATGCCACAGCAGTATTTAGATCAAGTTTTGCGTGTTGAAGAGTTTTATTAGTTGCATCTGTTCTTTGCAGAATATCATTCCAGAAGGTGGTGTAAATTCCTGTTTCAAGCTGATTCATCTGTTTTAACAGTCCTTCTGCTTCAGCGTACACACTTTTTTTCTTCAATGTCATCGACAATATGCTTAGAACCTCCTTAATCTGCTCATAATTATGCTTAAGAGCCTTAGTTGCATCAGCTCTGCAGGACCAGCGCGTTGTTGTGACACGTTTGAGAGTCAAAGATGAATCACTTTTTTTTAAAGCCTCATCCAGAAGTTGATACCGATGGGTTGAAATTGTGAAGAAGACAAACAGCTTTTCAAGGAAGTCAAAGAAATGTACAGCACTTGAGCAGCATTCTACAGCATTTTTACCAACCAGGTTAAGAGAATGTGCTGTACAAGGAATCCAGGATGCAAGATTGTTCTTCTCTCTCACTTTGGCTTGAAGACCATTGTACCTACCACTCATTGCTGATGCATTGTCATAGCTTTGTCCACGGCAGTTTCCAAGGTCCAGGTCATATGTGTTTAAAATTCCTCAAAGCATTGAACATATCTTCAGCACCATGCCCTTTGTTTGCCATAAAGGTTACAAAGCGTTCCACAGGGCTATCTTTCTCCATGTACCTCAATACAAGGGTCAGTTGATCAATATGGGCTGCATCAGGTGTAGAGTCCAAAGAGATTGAGTAGTATTTTGACTTCTTAACTCTGGAAATAATTTCTCTGAGGAGTTGTTCACTCATTATGCTGATAACCTCTTCCATTATTGTAGATGACAAAAAGTTTGTGTGACCCTTTCCACGATTAGCTTCAGTTTTGATATGCTGAGCAAGAAAGTCATCATACTGGGAAATAAGTTCAAGAATACCTAGAAAGTTTCCATTTCTAGGTGAACCAACCAGCTCGTTGTCTCCTCGAAATGCTAAGCCCCGCTCAGCAATGAAGTGAATAACGCTAATTACTCGTTTCAACACCGATCTCCAATACTGATCAAGGTGTTCAACCTGTTGTGTCAGTTCTATATCCACACGTCCAATTGCTTTTAGCCTCCTATTGAAAGCAACTGTAGCCTTCAGATGTCCTGCTGACTGCTCGTGATTTCTTAGACGTTCGTGTGAATGTTTCCAATCACAGAATCCAGTGCATGAGAGCAGAGAAGACTCAGATTTTTCTGTTTCTAAGCTCATCAGTCTGCACGTAAAACAGTAAACACATCCCTTTGAGGGAGAGAAGCATAACCAGTTTCTTATTATGACTTCCCCATTATGATTTTGACGGCGGAAGAGCCCTAGTGTACACATTCTTGGATTACCATCTTTTCTAGGTTGCTGCTTCGAATGTGTTGAGAACAATCTTTCATCACAGTGCTTTACTGTTGATACACCCCTTTTCAGCCAGTATTCACGCATCTGCTCCGAAATAATGGATGGCCAAAGTCCAATGTCATTGCCCCCTGGTGGGCCCTCAACTTTTCATTTTCTTTGTCAGGAGCAGTGGCTTGGTTAACCATTTCCGCAGCTTGATCAGGTTCTGCAAGCTCACTACTCTGTCCTGACACTTGTCTTGATACTCGTTTAGTTATGATTACAATACTAACCTTATTAAATCAAAATGTATTGTTTAAATTGGTGGGAGGCCCCCTCTTGGTGGGTGGCCCGGGGCCCTGGCCCCTTGGCCCCCCCCCTTGATCCGGCCCTGGGTAGGTCACACACACACATACACACACCCACTCCATAGATACGGAGACGGAACCACACGAGCGTAAAGCCCAGGCCTACAACTACAGCTACAACTAGGTAAATACAACAAGGTAAATACACACAATTCCCTTAACACATGTTCCCCTCTCTCTCTGACTGACTGCCACTAACACCTTCTAGCACACACACCAACTGACCCAGGACCCAGAACGAAGCGACAGACTAACTCCCGACCCAGACTGACCCCAAGCGGACACCCCAGGACGCAACGCCTGACCTGGGGGGGCCAACGTGTGACCCCTGACCTCATGCAAGCGCTGGTGGGCAGGGGGTCGGAAGCGCAGGGGAGTGAGGACTTGAAGTTGAGTCCGAGGGTTATGCGGGAGGCCGAGGAGCTTCTGACGGATTGCTTTAGCGCGGGTGTCAAGGCTTGGGGGATTATGAGGCAACACGAACGGCAGCTGTGGCAGAAACGTGAGTAACTTGACCCACACGCACTCACACACGCACTCACTCACGAACGCACACACGCACTCACTCACGAATGCACTCATTTTTGGTGTGTGGGGTGGGGGTTAGAAGAGGTTGTGGTGATCCTACGCACTCATTTTTCATGTTAGGTTCGGAATATGACTTTCACCCGCACGCACGCACTCACAAGCCTCCTTCTCCTCCTTCCTCCTTTTTTCCTCTTCCTCCTCCTCCTCCTCCTCCTCCTCCTTTTTCTCATTCAAACTTTTTTTTCTTCTCCATATTTTTCTTTCCTCCTCCTCCTCCTCCTCCTCCTCCTCCTCCTCCTCCTCCTTTTTCTCATTCAAACTTTTTTTTCTTCTCCATATTTTTCTTTCCTCCTCCTCCTCCTCCTCCTCCTCCTCCTCCTCCTCCTCCTCCTCCTTTTTCTCATTCAAACTTTTTTTTCTTCTCCATAGTTTTCTTTCCTCCTCCTCCTCCTCCTCCTCCTCCTCGTCCTTTTTCTCATTCAAACTTTTTTTTCTTCTCCATATTTTTCTTTCCTCCTCCTCCTCCTCCTTTTTTTCATTCAAATTTTTTTTTCTTCTCCATATTTTTCTTTCCTCCTCCTCCTCCTCCTCCTACTCCTTTTTCTCATTCAAATTTTTTTTTCTTTTCCATATTTTTCTTTCTTCCTCCTCCTCCTCCTCCTCCTCCTCCTCCTTTTTCTCATTCAATTTTTTTTTTGTTTCATATTTTCTTTCTTCCTCCTCCTCCTCCTCCTCCTCCTCCTTTTCTCATTCAAAGTTTTTTTCTTCTCCATATTTTTCTTTCCTCCTCCTCCTCCTCCTCCTCCTCCTCCTCCTCCTTTTTCTCACTCAAACTTTTTTTTCTTCTCCATATTTTTCTTTCCTCCTCCTCCTCCTCCTCCTTTTTCTCATTCAAATTTTTTTTTCTTTTCCATATTTTTCTTTCTTCCTCCTCCTCCTCCTCCTCCTCCTCCTCCTCCTTTTTCTCATTCAAACTTTTTTTCCTTACCTGACCTGCCATATAGTCCTTCCCAGCCTTACCAGACCCTTAGCAATGAGTCGGGTATTTACCAAACCTCAAACATGACCTCAAACCACTACTGGCTCTTCTCTTCTCTTATTCTTTGTATTGTTCTCTTTATTGGTATTCTT
>NW_026111843.1:928807-936307 GCF_024679095.1 Eriocheir sinensis | reverse complement strand
ATGGGGACCACTTCAGCCCTTCTCCACTCATTGGGCACCGTACCTGTTGCTTCTGAGCATCTAATGATGTCGTATATTGGAACAATTAATTCATCTCTACATTTTTTTAAAATATACCCAGAAACTCCATCCGGTCCTACTGCTTTTCCCTCTTCTAGTTCTCCCAGTAATTTATGGATCTCTTCTTTGTTTACCATAATCTCTTCCATATGAACTTCTATTTTATTCTCTTGTGGCGCAATAAAGATTGTTTCTTTGGTAAAGACTTGCTGGAATTTTCTATTTAATAACTCTGCCATACCTTTAGGGTCATTGACTTCCACATTCCCGTCTCTCAGTCTTTCTATTGTTTCTTTCGGTTTAGTCTTCCCATTTATAAATCTGTAAAACAACTTGGGCTGTTCTTTGCATTTTTCCACAATATCCTTCTCTTATCCCTTTTCTTCTTCTTTCCTTATTTTCACATATTCATTTCTCGCCATTCTGAAGTCTTCTTTGTTTCTTTGGTTCTTCCTTCTTTTTAGTCTTTTCCATGCTTTGTCCCTTTTTTCTTTTGCGTTTGCACATTTGGCATTAAACCAGTCCTTCCTGCCCTTAACTTTGGGTCTATATACGGGTACATATTTTTTGACACCAGTGTTATAGGCTTCCATAAAGATATCATACTTTTCTTGTACTTTATTTTTTCTCAGTAACTCATCCCATTCCACTTTCTCGTAAAACTTCCGAAGGTTTTCCATGTCTGTCTTAATATAGTTTAGCCTGTTTGATTTGTAAGATTCGTCCTCTTTAGTAACCTCCACTTCTGTATCAATCTCTATGGTTACATGATCACTCTTGCCCAGTGGACATCCATACCTTAGTTCATCCTTGATGTATATTCCTTTTGTTAGTACTAGGTCCAGTCTTGCCGGTTCATCGTCACTTCTATATCTTGTATGTTCATTCACTCTTTGTATCATAAGATTCTCCATCATCAATCTTAGGAATCTATCTCCCCATGCGTTATCTCCACTATTACTCTCGAATGTCTCCCAGTCAATCTCTTTACAATTGAAGTCACCAACTAGCATAACTTTTTTGTCTTCCTTAAGCATTTTGCTTAAGCTCTGTATAGTGTCATTGATCACAGTGTCGTGCTCTTCCTTGCACCAAGAGTTTGTTCTGGGTGGTACATATGCGGTTATAATTGTCAACCTTTCCTTGTTTTTGGTTTCCACATTTACTTTCACAATTTCAGCTTTACCTTCCCCGTATTCTACCACTTTCACTGCTAACTCCTTTTTTGTCATTATCATCACTCCACCTCCCCCTTTGCCCATTCTATCTTTCCTCCATATATCATAGTTTTTATTTATCTCTAATTTAATAGCCTCGTTCAGTTTGGTTTCCGTTAAGCATACGATCATTGGTTCTTTCTCCTTTATGAAATCTTGCAGTTCCAATGTACTAGTTATTAATCCATCTACATTTGTATACATCACTCTTAAACATTTACTCTTATCTATCTTTTCTAACTTTCGTTCTTCTTTATCCTCTCTCTTGTGTACCACTTTCTGACTCGGTCCCCTACTATTCTCCAAAAAAATATCTCCTTTTCTTCCACAGATCTTTCATTATTCTTCTCCTTCGCCTCTGCTAGTAGTTCGTTCCATTTCCTTCTTTCTTCTTCATTTCTATTTTTCTTTATGTATATATCCTTGCAATCTTCTGTTTCCTTTAATTTAGTTGTTCTGTACAAAATATCCTCAGCCGCCTTCTGTGATCTTAACTTTATTTTTATTGGCCTGGTCTTTCCTTCTGTGTAAGGACCCATCCTGTGGATTTCCTCCACCTCTTCCTGAAGACTTTGTTGCTCGTCATCATTTAAATTTTTTAGTAGGTCCTTAATTGATTTCAATTCCTCTTTATCTCTTTTGGGCTTATATGTGATCGTCTTTTCCTTCAAACCAAACACTATCACACTCTTCTTCTTGTCTGCAACTTCCCTGACTAGTTCTTCATTTTTCTTTATTACCTTAACCACTTCCTTTTCTACATCTTCCTTATCTTCTTTCATTTGTTGCTGGATTACCTCTCTAAGATTCACGTTTGCTTTCTCACTCTCCACTTTCCAGGTCTTCATTTCACCCAATACCTCCTCCCTGACTCTTTTCTCCTCCTGGGTGACTAATTTCTTTAAACTTTCATTTTCCTTTATAACCTCTCCCAGTCCATCTTTCATCGACTTTTCATATTCTGCCACTTTTCCCTTCAACTCTTCATTCTCTTTGATCAGTTGTTTCTCCTGTGTGTGTGTGTGTGTGTGTGTGTGTGTGTGGTGTGGTGGGTAACACACACTGGGGTGTTATGCTATGATAGATTACTATGCTAAATTCAGTGTGGAATGTGTTGTTATTATTATTATTATTATTATTATTATTATTATTATTATTATTATTATTATTATTATTATTATTATTATTATTGCAGGAGTAGCCATGAATGGCCTCAATGAAGAACGCGAGAAGTCCGAACATGAGACACAGGAGGAGGAGGAGGAGGAGGAGAGCCTGATACAACAAGAATGTGGCTTCACCTACAGGGGATGCATTTGAGATTAAGGTAGGCCTATGTGTGTATCTACCCTCCCGCGGCCCCGCTGCACACGACTTTCTGCTCATGCTCATCCCTATACTGTCCAAATCCCTTATGCAAGAGTTAACCAGCATCTTCACTCTTTCATCCCTATACTGTCCAAATCCCTTATGCAAGAGTTAACCAGCATCTTCACTCTTTCATCCCTATACTGTCCTAATCCCTTATGCAAGAGTTAACCAGCATCTTCACTCTTTCATCCCTATACTGTCCTAATCCCTTATGCAAGAGTTAACCAGCATCTTCACTCTTTCATCCCTCATGCTGGTAAACTCTGGAACAATCTTCCTTCATTGTATTTCCTCCTGCCTACGACTTGAACTCTTTCAAGAGGAGGGTATAAGGACACCTCCTTCCGAAATTGATCTTTCTTTCGGCCACCTCTTTTAATTCTTTTTTTGAGGGCAGTGAGTAGCGGGATTATTTTTTATTATTGTTTTCTTTTTTGTGTGTGCCCTTGAGCTGCCTCCTTTGTTGTAAAAAAAAAAAAAAAAAAAAATGGCCCGTCGCTGCCTCACGGTAAAGCCACAAATTTGGCCCGTCGCTACTACCAGGTTAAGGTTTCCTCTTTGTACCTTTCTCTACCTTTGTCTTCCCTTACTGTAGCTCTGTGTCCCTCCAATATACTCACCTCAGTGTTCCCCCTCAGGAGTGTGACACCAAGATGGCCTGCCAGTGCTCAACGTGTTGTTCTTCCTCAACCATTCCTACCTCTTCGGGGGAGACGCCAGCAAAAAGTGAGCCTTCGGGGACTTGGGGGAAGGGACACACACACACACACACACACACCTTACCTAACCTAATCTAACCTTGCCTAACCTTACCTAACCTAATCTAACCTTCCCTAACCTTATCTAACCTAATTTAACCTTACCTAACCTTATCTAACCTTGCCTAACATAATCTAACTTAATCTAACCTTGCCTAACCTTACCTAACCTTGCCTAACATAATCTAACCTAATCTAACCTTGCCTAACCTTATCTAACCTTGCCTAACCTAATCTAACCTTGCCTAACCTTATCTAACCTTGCCTAACCTAATCTAACCTTGCCTAACCTAATCTAACCTTGCCTAACTTTGCCTACCCTAATCTAACCTTGCCTAACCTAATCTAACCTTGCCTAACCTTACCTAACCTAATCTAACCTTACACACACACACACACACACACACACACACACACACACACACACACACACACATGGAACAAAAAGTATATAATGAGGAGTTACTGCTAAGAGAAGGAATTACCACCAGGAACACAAGAGGACACAGTAAAAAATTGAGGAAGGGAAGATGCTGGAGAGACATAAAGAAATATAGCTTCCCGCAAAGAAACATAGAGCTTTGGAACAGACTAAGTGAGGATGAAGTATTGGAGAAGAGTGTGCAAAGCTTTAAGTAGAAGCTGGGCAAATACAGATATGGAGACAGGACCACACCAGCGTAAGCCCAGGCCCTGTATAACTATAACTAGGTAAATACACACACACACACACACACACACACACACACACACTGTACAAGGAAGATCTGATAGCATAAGGGAATGAGTGTTCTGAAAAGAGGGACAATTTTAGCATTCAAGTCCTTGGCAGGAGGCAATACAGACAGTGGGAGGCTGTTCAAGGGTTTCCAGCTGAGGGGATGAGAGAATGAAGATGCCTATGTCCTGTTTAGGGCTGGTTCAGGCTTGTAACTTATAGGGCTGATCCAGGCTTGTAAAGGGGTCTTCGTGGTGCTGTGGTTAGCACACTCGGCTCACAACCAAGAGAGCCCAGGTTCGATTCCCAAGTAGAGTGGAAAAATTTGGGCGGCTTTTCCGATACCCTACGCCCCTGTCCACCCAGCAGTGAATGGGTGCCAGGTATTAGTCGGGGGTTGTGTCCCGTCTCCTGGGGTCTGTTCCCTTCTCCTATAATTCCTTTCCCTTCTGTCTCTCTCCGGCATATGACCACAGATGTTGTGCTGCCCACTAAACAAAACTTTCCAACTCTTTACTTTTATAAGAATGAAATGCTTTAGGATTTTGAGTTAGGCTCTGAGTAAGAGATGCCTCATATTCATATTGTTTTGATATTGAGAAATTTCTGTACTGATAATTAACTTGTAGAAACTCTTGAAGAACTAGGTTAGTCTCGGCAGAATTTCTTCCATACGAGGTCCGAGCAGTCTTGAACCGACTCCACAAGTCTTTCCTCCTCCTAACAAGCGTATGTGGGGGTCTCACAGGCCAAAAAGGAGGAGTGGAGCTGCTATAGTTCTTAATAGGTACAAATCTGTTAATAAGGGAAAATATCAGGTTAGAAAAACGGATAAATCTACTATTAACATCTAAGTGAGCGAGTTCATAATCCCAGTCTATTTCAGATAAATAACTTCTAATTTGATTCCCTAAGTTTCCCTTCCATTTCCTTACATTCCCTTCCCTAACCTTCCCTTCCCTTTCCTTCCCTTCCCTAACTTTCCCTTCCATTTCCTTCCCTTCCCTAACCTTCCCTTCCCTAGCCTTCCCTTCCCTAACTTTCCCTTCCATTTCCTTACATTCCCTTCCCTAACCTTCCCTTCCCTTTCCTTCCCTTCCCTAACTTTCCCTTCCATTTCCTTACCTTCCCTTCCCTAACCTTCCCTTCCCTTTCCTTCCCTTCCCTAACTTTCCCTTCCATATCATTTCCTTCCCTTCCTTCCCTAACCTTCCTTCCTTTCCTTCCTTCCCTAACTTTCCCTTCCATTTCCTTGTTTCCCTTCCCTAACCTTCCTTCCTTTCCTTCCTTCCCTAACTTTCCTTCCATTTCCTTGTTCCTTCCCTTTCCTTCCCTTCCCTTCCCTTTCTTTCCCTTCCATTTCCTTACATTCCCTTCCCTAACCTTCCCTTCCCTTTCCTTCCCTTCCCTAACTTTCCCTTCCATTTCCTTACATTCCCTTCCCTAACCTTCCCTTCCCTTTCCTTCCTTCCTTTCCTTCCATTTCCTTCCTTCCCTAACCTTCCCTTCCCTTTCCATCCTTCCCTAACTTTCCTTCCATTTCCTTACATTCCCTTCCTAACCTTCCCTTCCCTAACCTTCCTTCCCTTTCCTTCCTTCCCTAACTTTCCTTCCATTTCCTTACATTCCTTCCCTAACCTTCCTTCCTTTCCTTCCCTTCCCTAACTTTCCTTCCATTTCCTTACATTCCTTCTAACCTTCCCTTCCCTTTCCTTCCCTTCCTTTCCTTCCTTCCATTTCCTTACATTCCCTTCCCTAACCTTCCTTCTAACCTTCCTTCCTTTCCTTCCTTCCTAACTTTCCCTTCCATTTCCTTACATTCCCTTCCCTAACCTTCCCTTCCCTTTCCTTCCCTTCCCTAACTTTCCCTTCCATTTCCTTACATTACATTACCTTACCTTCCCTTCCCTTCCCTTCCCTTACCTTCCCTTCCCTTTCCTTCCCTTCCCTTTCCTTCCCTTCCCTTTCCTTCCCTTCCCTAACTTTCCCTAACCTTCCTTCCTTCCTTTTCCCTTCCTTTCCTTCCCTTCCTTCCTTCCTTCCTTTCCTTCCCTTCCCTCCTTCCTTTTCCCTTCCTTTCCTTCCCTTCCCTAACTTTCCTAACCTTCCTTCCTTCCCATCCTTCCTTCCTTCCCTTCCTTCCTTCCTTCCTTTCCCTTCCTTCCTTCCTTCCTCCCATCCTTCCTTCCTTTCCTTCCCTTCCCGTCCCTTTCCTTCCCTAACCTTCCCTAACCTACCCTTCCCTTCCCTTCCTTTCCCTTCCCTTCACTTCCTTTCCCTTCCTTTCCCTTCCCTTCCCTTCCCTTTCCTTCTAATAAATCTTTCCTCTTCTTTATCTCCTTTTTCTTTTTCTTTTTTTATTTTATTTATTTATTTATTTTTCATTACTATATATATTTTTCTTCCTCCTCCTCCTCCTGTTCCCTCTTCTTCTTCTTCTCCTCCTCCTTTTTCTCTTTTTCTTCTTCGATTCAATATTATTTTCATATGTAATTTTTTTCCATTTTTCATGACCATATCCTCCTCCTCCTCCTCCTCCTCCTCCACAACACTTTCCCATGGACAGCCTCACAAACTACCCCCATTCCTCAACCATACACAACTAAGCATCAACCATTCCACCGCCAATCCACCAGGGCCCAGAGAGCAGATCAACCAGGTGACATCCTTCATCGACGGCTCTGTGATCTATGGGTCGAGCAAGGAGGAGAGCGATGAGCTACGAGCGTTCACCGGCGGACTCCTCAGGATGCAGCGGGGCCGGGCAGCACACAGATACTGGCGGAGGATGACAACCAGATCGACTGCAAGGCCACGGGAAGATTTAAGTGAGTGAGGGATTGATTTAGTGTTATTATGAGTGGATTTAAATAGGACAGGTTAGGTTAGGGAAGGAAAGGAAAGGAAAGGAAAGGATGGGATGGGAAGGAAGAAGGAAGGAAGGAAGGAAGGAAAGAAGGGAAAAGGTAAGTGCATCTCCCTTCCTTGCCATACAAATCAAAATAATAATAATAAAAATAATGGCCAAAAATCAACCTTCCCATCCAGGTGTTTCGAATCCGGTGACGTCCGCGTAAACGAACACATTGGGGTCGCCGCCATGCACCAGCTGTTCGTCAGGGAGCACAACCGCATCGCCTCCTTCCTCTCGGAGCTCAACACACACTGGACGGACGAGCAGGTGTTCCAGGAGGCCAGAAGGATCGTAGGAGCGACACTTCAGCATATTACGTTCACTGAGTTCCTTCCATCGATTCTGAGCCAGGTACGTGTGTGTGTGTGTGTTAGTGTGTGTGTGTGTGTGTGTGTGTGTGAGACCTCCTCCTCCTCCTCCTCCTCCTCCTCCTCCTCCTCCTCTTCCTCCTTTGATTTTCAG
>NW_026111843.1:908807-926307 GCF_024679095.1 Eriocheir sinensis | reverse complement strand
CATGCTAACCAACCCTCCTCCTCCTCCTCCTCTTTCTCCTCCTCCTCCTCCTCTTCCTCCTTCTCCTCCTCCTCCTCCTCCTCCTCCTCCTCCTCTACTTCCTTCTCTGCTTTCTCCTATTTATACTACTCCTATTCCTCCTCCTCCTCCTCCTCCTCCTCCTCCTCCTCCTCCTCCTCTTCCTCCCCCGCCACAGGGTCAGAAGGTCAAGGAACGCCCCATTGCCAGCACCTTCTACACACCCTTCGACCTTTACAGGCAGGCAAGTTCGACGAGGTCCTTGAGGATGGTCAGCTCCACGCCCAGAACGAGGACACGGCCATTTCCGACGCCAGGACCAGCAAGATGTTCGAGGACGCTAAGACTGGTGGGTATGGGGGTATGGTGGGGGTGGGTATATAGGGGATTTTTATATTTTTTTGTTCTTCATTTTATTTGAATTATTATTAATTTTTTTTTGTGTGTGTATTTAGTGTGGTGTGTACGTGTGTCTGTTCTTCTTTCTCCTCTTTCTCCTCCTCCTCCTCCTCCTCCTCCTCTTCTTCCTCTTCTTCCTTTTCTGCATCATCTTGTTCTTGTTCTTCCTCCTCCTCTTTTTCTTCTTGTTCTTGTTCTTCTTCTTTCTCTTCCTCCTCCTCCTCCTCCTCCTCCTCCTCCTCCTCCTCCTCTTTTGCTTTATCTTCTGCATCTTCTTCCTCTTTGCTTTCCTCCTCCTCCTCCTCTTCTTCTCTCCTCTTCCTCCTCCTCTTCTTCTTCCTTGTCTCCTCCTCTGTGTGTGTGTGTGTGTGTGTGTGTGTGTGTGTGTGTGTGTGTGTGTGTGTGTATAAAATATATCTGGTCATATATCTCTTTCTATCTTTCAGTGTCTATCTATCTATCTATCAGGTGTTGGCCTGGACCTGGCGGCACAGATCCTGCAGCAGGGGCGTGACCACGGCATCGCTGGATACAACCGCTGGAGGCTCTTCTGTGACCTCCCAAAAGCTGCCTCCTTCCAAGACCTGAGTGACGTCGCTGCCCCGGAAAACATCAAGAAACTACAAGGGATTTATAAGTAAGGAAGCCTTGTATTGGTAGCTTCAGTTTGCTTGTTGGGAAATGCCTATGTTGTTCTGTGCTAGAGAATGTCCCTGAAGCCGAAAGCAGTGTTTATAGTGTGTTCCGGCTAGTCTGTGTCTGTCCTAGGTTAACGTTAGCTGTCAGACCGTTATGTAAGGTCTTCAGTTCTTATGGATTTAATATGATAGCAAGGAGGGAGTGGGTTAGGTCAGGTCTGTCCTAGGTTAACGTTAGCTGTCAGACTGTTATGTAAAGTCTTAAGTTCTTATGGATTTAATGTGATAGCAAGGAGGGAGTGGGTTAGGTCAGGTCTGTCCTAGGTTAACGTTAGCTGTCAGACCGTTATGTAAAGTCTTCAGTTTTTATGGATTTAATATGATAGCAAGGAGGTAGTGGGCTAGGTCAGGTCTGTCCCAGGTTAATGTTAGCTGCCTCCTGAAAGCTGTCTCCTTCCAAGACCTCAGTGATGTCGTTGCCCTGGAAAACACCAAGAAACTACAAGGGATTTATAAGTAAGGAAGCCTTGTATCAAAGCCTTAAGTCTGTGATCTTAACCCCCATACATTTCTCTGTTAACACAATTTCTTATATATTTTTTAGCCCTGAGAATACAAGATGCCTTTCCCTTCAAGATGGAGACATTGGGAAAGGCCTTTGTTATCCTGCACTAGACTAACAATGCCTTGCAAATACTACTACAACCTCTACTAACAATGTGGTAACTCTCATCCATCTCCCAGGCATGTGGATGATGTGGATCTCTTCACCGGTGGACTCGCGGAAAAGCCAAACCGTGGAGCGCTGGTCGGGCCCACGTTTGGCTGTTTGATTGGTCGCCAGTTTCAGTACCTGAGGCGAGGCGATCATTACTGGTATGAGGACGACATCCCGCCCTCCTCATTCACTAAGGGTACGCGTGTGTGTGTGTGTGTGTGTGTGTGTGTGTGTGTGTGTGTGTGTGTGTAAGTTAGTAAGTAAATATTTATTGCTATCAAAACATCATATACATAGATACAAACAAAAACATCGTAAATTAAGCATCGGTCTGTGTGTGTGTGTGTGTTTAGAGAAGTGTTTAACCCGGTAACAGCGGGTATCATGTTTCTTAATGGTCCTTCTAAGCAAGAAAAATGAGGAAAATCATCATCCATACAAACCATTTCATAATATATATCAAAGCATTTGTGATCAGCTTATGTATCATCTTTTGGGGGGTGTTATATCATGGCACAAATTTGGCCCGTCGCTGCTACACGGTAAAGCCACAAATTTGGCCCGTCGCTGCTACACGGTAAAGCCACAAATTTGGCCCGTCGCTGCTACACGGTAAAGCCACAAATTTGGCCTGTCGCTGCTACACGGTAAAGACACAAATTTGTCCCGTCGCTGCTACACGGTAAAGCCACAAATTTGGCCCGTCACTGCTACCTGGTTAAGATTACCCACCTAAATATTTTCCTGCGTCAGCAATAACATATATTTAGATAGTGTTTAAAGATATACCAAGTCAATTTTTGGCTCACGTACGTTCAATAAACACTTTCAGAACAACTTTACGAGCTCCGCAAGACCAGCCTGGGACGTGTGATCTGCGACAACAGCGACAAGCTCCAGCACGTCCAGCCCAAGGTCATGCTGGAGGCTGATTCCTTCCTGTAAGTATGAGAATGACGGTCAAACTATGAGGTTCTGTATGAGTCAGTATGTGCTGTTTTAATAAGTGTGTTTACGATAGTTTTAAGCTTGTATTCTTAAGCATCTCAGAGCGCCAGTTTGAAAATAGTTACATAGATAGATAGAACGTGAATGCTGGATAGATGCGTGTGTGTGTGTGTTTATGTGACGAGCTATGTGTTACGTCTACGCATGTGTTGCCATTATGAGGGAATGTTTTGGGTTAAGGAAGGGACGGATAGCTGGACAGACAGACTGAGGACCAGGTGATAGTTAACCAAGTTCTCCACCCACAGCAATGCACCAATGGCCTCTTGCACCCTCCTTATGTTCACAAGTTCTTATATTGTCACCACGAGGGAAAGTCTTTGGTTAAGGAAGGCACGGGTAGCTAGGCAGAGAGACAGAGAACCAGGCGATAGTTAACCAAGCTCTCCACGCACAGGAACGCCCCAATGGCCTCTTGCAGCCTCCTTATGTTCTCAAGTTCTTATATTGTCACTATGAGGGGATGGCTTTGGTTAGGAAAGGCACGGGTAGCTAGGCAGACAGACAGAGAACCAGGCGATAGTTAACCAAGCTCTCCACGCACAGGAATGCCCCAATGGCCTGCCAGGGGAAGCATATCAAGGGTGTGGACCTGAAGAAGTGGAAGACCGCCAGCCCCAACTTCATCATTCCCGACAAGATGCTTCAGGAGAGCATTGAGAGGGCCAGGCGCGACATCACCAACATGAGGGACTCCGAGTGGAACCTCTGGGAAGCACGTGAGTGTTGGCGTGTGTGTGTGTGTGTGTGTGTGTGTGTGTGTGTGTGTGTTTTCTTTTTTCTTTTAATTTCAACGGTTAATATTTCTAAGTGTATATTTCTGTGTGTGTGTGTGTGTGTGTGTGTGAGAGAGAGAGAGAGATTTACTTATCTATATGTACGTATGTAATATAATGATAATGATGATGATGATGATAGTGAGGTCAGTACAGGGGGGGAAGGATGGAGGGGAGGGGGGAGTGACCTAGGATGACCCCAAATGCACACAATGACCTACTTTGACTATGACATTATTATTATTATTTTCTTTCTCTGACCATCTTGTGAGCCTATGGGGAGGCCTATTCTGACATGACTAGTGATTGGTGTGTGTGTGTGTGTGTGTGTGTGTGTGTGTGTGTGTGTGTGTGTGTGTTTACTTATGGAAAAGGCCTATCAAAATCTACAGAACTATACTGACATGACTTGTGATCGTGTGTGTGTGTGTGTGTGTGTGTGTGTGTGTGTGTGTGTGTGTGTGTGTGTAGCCCTGGAGCCCAACTTAACAATGACACACACTGGAGCATAATAATCCCATAATGAACACAAATATAACACTTAAAAATCAGGTATAAATCACAGTATAGCGTGTTCAGCGAAGTCCCAGGTGTAATTAACAGATGCCGCGAAGACTAGCTTGCCGGCACACCCTAACGCACACACCGAACACACTCTACCCTTTACACATGGTAGGTCACACACACATACACACACCCACTCCATAGATACGGAGACGGAACCACACGAGCGTAAAGCCCAGGCCTACAACTACAGCTACAACTAGGTAAATACAACAAGGTAAATACACACAATTCCCTTAACACATGTTCCCCTCTCTCTCTGACTGACTGCCACTAACACCTTCTAGCACACACACCAACTGACCCAGGACCCAGAACGAAGCGACAGACTAACTCCCGACCCAGACTGACCCCAAGCGGACACCCCAGGACGCAACGCCCGACCTGGGGGGGCCAACGCGTGACCCCTGACCTCATGCAAGCGCTGGTGGGCAGGGGTCAAGCACCTGGGGAGTGAGGACTTGAAGTTGAGTCCGAGGGTTATGCGGGAGGCCGAGGAGCTTCTGACGGATTGCTTTAGCGCGGGTGTCAAGGCTTGGGGGATTATGAGGCAACACGAACGGCAGCTGTGGCAGAAACGTGAGTAACTTGACCCACGCGCACTCACTCACGAACGCACACACGCACTCACTCACGAATGCACTCATTTTTTGTGTGTGGGGTGGGGGTTAGAAGAGGTTGTGGTGATCCTACGCACTCTTTTTTCATGTTAGGTTCGGAATATGACTTTCACCCGCACGCACGCACTCACCCACTCACAAGCCTCCTTCTCCTCCTTCCTCCTTTTTTTCCTTATTTCCTCCTCCTCCTCCTCCTCCTCCTTTTTCTTATTCAAACTTTTATTCCTTACCTGACCTGCCATATAGTCCTTCCCAGCCTTACCAGACCCTTAGCAATGAGTCGGGTATTTACCAAACCTCAAACATGACCTCAAACCACTACTGGCTCTTCTCTTCTCTTCTCTTATTCTTTGTATTGTTCTTTTTATTGGTATTCTTCCTCTTCTTCTGTTTCTTCTTCCTTAATTCTTCATATTATTATTATTATTATTATTATTATTATTATTATTATTATTATTGTTTTCTTTCATTTTCTTTTCTTATTTTCCTTATATTCCTGTCTTCTTTTTCGTTACTATTAACATTCTTCAGGTCAGGTCAGGTCATTACGTAGGTCATTTCTCACGACCTGACAACTAACTGACCCGTCTTTCCCCCTCCATCCCACAGGTCAGGCAGCATAAGGGCACGAAAAACACGCGCAGCTGACCGCCAGCTGAAGGACACTGAATCCGGGTCACCAAGCAACGTCCTCGACCTGATGGAAGTGTTGGCAAACATTGACGTGAGCGACATCATGGAAATCCCCAGTGTGTTTGAGTGTGACGACCAGACCTGCCTTGCGACCATACACCACGATTCCGTACGGCGACAGGATGGTGCAATAACCTGAATTTCCCGTCCTTCGGCAAGTCATTCCGGGCCAAGAGTCGTCTGTTGAGGCCCTCCTATGAAGGTGGTGTGTGTGTGTGTGTGTGTGTGTGAGGGTGGGTTGTGTCTGTGTGTGTGTTAAGTTAGATGAGGACTACGTAATATTAATTCTGTGTGTGTGTGTGTGTGTGTTTGTGTGTGTGTGTTTGTGTGTGTGTGATTGACAGGCTATGAGAGAAGGGAAGGGAAGGGAAGAAGGAAGGAAGTAAGGGAAGGAAGAGAGAAGAGAGAAGAGAAGGAAAGAAAATGAAAGAAACTGAGACAGAGAGAGAGAGAGAGAGAGAGAGAGAGAGAGAGAGAGAGAGAGAGAGAGAATATGCATGTATGTGTATATGTATAGACAAACAAATTATAACCACTACTACTACTACTACTACTACTACTACTACTACTACTACTACTACTACTACTACTACTACTACTACTACTACTACTACTACTACTACTACTACTACTACTACTACTACTACTACTACTACTACTACTACTACTACTACTACTACTACTACCATTACTACTACTACTACAACTACTACCATTACTACAACAACTATCCCCCTATTTCCAGGCCTATCTAAGCCACTACTACTACTACTACTACTACTACTACTACTACTACTACTATTAACCCCACTATTCTACCTCCATTTCCAGGTCTATCAAAACCCCGAGCTACGTCAATCACAGGTCAGCCGCTTCCCTCCCCTCGGCTAATCTCTACGAACATGCACAACAATGTCTCGGCTCCTCATGTTCGCTACACCCTCATGGTCATGCAATGGGGGCAGTGTATCGACCATGACATCATCTTCACGCCCATCAACAAAGGTGTGTGTGTGTGTGTGTGTGTGTGTGTGTGTGTGTAAGTAATGGTTTATTGCTAACATATTTAAGACAGTTTTCCAATTGTATAATTTTAAATATCTTGGCTATATTTATGTCTGTGTGTGTGTGTGTGTTTGTGTGTGTGTAAGTAATGGTTTATTGCTAACATATTTAAGACAGTTTTCCAATTGTATAACTTTAAATACCTTGGCTATATCAATGTCTGTGTGTGTGTGTGTGTGTGTAAGTAAGTAATGGTTTATTGCTAACATATTTAAGACAGTTTTCCAATTGTATAACTTTAAATATCTTGGCTATATTTATGTGTGTGTGTGTGTGTGTGTGTGTGTGTGTGTGTGTGTGTGTGTGTGTGTGTGTGTGTGTGTGTAAGTAATGGTTTATTGTTAACAAATTTAAGAGAGTTTTCCAATTGTATAACTTTAAATATCTTGGCTATATCAATGTCTGTGTGTGTGTGTGTGTGTGTGTGTGTGTACCTAACTTACCCTAACTTAACTTAACCATTATCTAAGTTGGTCTTGAAATCATAAATCGTATGTGTGTGTGTGTGTGTGTGTGTGTGTTTACATTGTTTTCTTTTTATACTTCTCTCTCTCTCTCTCTCTCTCTCTCTCTCTCTCTCTCTCTCTCTCTCTCTCTCTCTCTCTCTCTATCTCTTGACCCAGGTTACCGAGAGCAGATGAACCAGGTCACTGCATTTGTGGACGCCTCACACACCTATGGCTCAGACAAGTGTGAACAGAGACAGCTGAGAATGATAACGGTGAGGGTTTGTTATTGTTATTGTTATTGTTATTGTTATTATTATTATTATTAGTATTAGTATTAGTATTGTTGTTGTTATTATGGAAGGGAAGGAGAGAGAGAGAGAGAGAGAGAGAGAGAGAGAGAGAGAGAGACTAATATCACCATTGTCACTCTACAGGATGGCAAGCTGCGTGGCACTCCTAACCCCTTGAGAGGCAAGCTGCTGCTGCCCACTGAGCAGGAGAATCATGAGTGCCAGGCACCATCAGGAAGGTGTTTCATAGGAGGTAGGTCCCCAGAGAGTGCCATACACACCCCGGCAATACACAACACCATTGGCACTATAGAACACCCTGATACTACACACTGCATCTTGGCACTATATACAACAGCTTGGCACTATACAGGACACCCTTGGCACTATATACAACAGCTTGGCACTACACACGACCCTTGGCACTATAGAACAGCCTGGCACTATATACAACAGCTTGGCACTATAGAACAGCCTGGCACTATATACAACAGCTTGGCACTACACACGACCCTTGGCACTATAGAACAGCCTGGCACTATATACAACAGCTTGGCACTATACAGAACACCCTTGGCACTATATACAACAGCTTGGCACTACACACGACCCTTGGCACTATAGAACAGCCTGGCACTATACAGAACACCCTTGGCACTATAGAACATCCTGGCACTATACAGAACACCCTTGGCACTATAGAACAGCCTGGCACTATACAGAACACCCTTGGCACTATAGAACAGCCTGGCACTATACAGAACACCCTTGGCACTATAGAACAGCCTGGCACTATACAGAACACCCTTGGCACTATAGAACATCCTGGCACTATACAGAACACCCTTGGCACTATAGAACAGCCTGGCACTATACAGAACACCCTTGGCACTATAGAACAGCCTGGCACTATACAGAACACCCTTGGCACTATAGAACAGCCTGGCACTATACAGAACACCCTTGGCACTATAGAACATCCTGGCACTATACAGAACACCCTTGGCACTATAGAACAGCCTGGCACTATACAGAACACCCTTGGCACTATAGAACAGCCTGGCACTATACAGAACACCCTTGGCACTATAGAACAGCCTGGCACTATACAGAACACCCTTGGCACTACACACGACCCTTGGCACTATAGAACAGCCTGGCACTATACAGAACACCCTTGGCACTACACACGACCGTTGGCACTATACACAGAACACCCTTTTCTTCCTCTTAATTCTTTTTCTTCTTCTTTTTCTTCTTCTAATTCTTTTTCTTGTCCTTTTTCTTCTAATTATTTTCTTCTTTTTCTTCCTTTAATTCTTTTCTTCTTCTTTTTCTTCCTCTAATTCTTTTTCTTCTTCTTTTCCTTCCTCTAATTATTCTTCTTCTTTTTCTTCCTCTAATTATTTTTCTTCTTTTTCTTCCTCTAATTCTTTTTCTTCTTCTTTTTCTTCCTCTAATTCTTCTTCTTTTTCTTCCTCTAATTCTTTTTCTTCTTCTTTTTCTTCCTCTAATTCTTTTTTCTTCTTCTTTTTCTTCCTCTAATTCTTTTTCTTCTTCTTTTTCTTCCTCTGATTCTTTTTTTCTTCTTCTTTTTCTTCCTCCAATTCTTTTCTTCTTCTTTTTCTTCTCCTAATTCTTTTTCTTCTTCTTTTTCTTCCTCTAATTCTTTTTCTTCTTTTTCTTCCTCTAATTCTTTTCTTCTTCTTTTTCTTCCTCTAATTCTTTTTCTTCTTCTTTTTCTTCCTCTAATTCTTTTTCTTCTTCTTTTTCTTCCTCTAATTCTTTTTCTTCTTCTTTTTCTTCCTCTAATTCTTTTCTTCTTCTTTTCTTCTCCTAATTCTTTTTCTTCTTCTTTTTCTTCCTCTAATTCTTTTTCTTCTTCTTTTTCTTCCTCTAATTCTTTTCTTCTTCTTTTTCTTCCTCTAATTCTTTTTCTTCTTCTTTTTCTTCCTCTAATTCTTTTCTTCTTCTTTTTCTTCCTCTAATTCTTTTTCGTCTTCTTTTTCTTCCTCTAATTCTTTTTCTTCTTCTTTTTCTTCCTCTAATTCTTCTTCTTCTTTTTCTTCCTTTAATTCTTTTCCTCTTCTTTTTCTTCCTCTAATTCTTTTTCTTCTTCTTTTTCTTCCTCTAATTCTTTTTCTTCTTCTTTTTCTTCCTCTAATTCTTTTTCTTCTTCTTTTTCTTCCTCTAATTCTTTTTCTTCTTCTTTTTCTTCCTCTAATTCTTTTTCTTCTTCTTTTTCTTCCTCTAATTCTTCTTTTTCTTTTTCTTTTTCTTCCTCTAATTCTTTTTCTTCTTCTTTTTCTTCCTCTAATTCTTCTTTTTCTTTTTCTTCCTTTAATTCTTTTCCTCTTCTTTTTCTTCCTCTAATTATTATTATTCTTCTTTTTCTTCCTCTAATTCTTTTTCTTCTTCTTTTTCTTCCTCTAATTCTTTTTCTTCTTCTTTTTCTTCCTCTAATTCTTTTCTTCTTATTTTTCTTCTCCTAATTCTTTTTCTTCTTATTTTTCTTCCTCTAATTCTTTTTCTTCTTCTTTTTCTTCCTCTAATTCTTTTCTTCTTATTTTTCTTCCTCTAATTCTTTTTCGTCTTCTTTTTCTTCCTCTAATTCTTCTTCTTTTTCTTCCTCTAATTCTTTTTCGTCCTCTTTTTCTTCCTCTAATCATTTTTCTTCTTTTTCTTCCTCTAATTCTTCTTCTTTTTCTTCCTCTAATTCTTTTTCTTCTTCTTTTTCTTCTTCTTTTTCTTCCTCTAATTCTTTTTCTTCTTCTTTTTCTTCCTCTAATTCTTCTTCTTCTTCTTTTTCTTCCTCTAATTCTTTTTCTTCTTCTTTTTCTTCCTCTAATTCTTTTTCTTCTTCTTTTTCTTCCTCTAATTCTTCTTCTTCTTCTTTTTCTTCTCCTAATTATTTTTTTTCTTTTCTTCCTCTAATTATTTTTCTTCTTTTTCTTCCTTTAATTATTTTCTTCTTCTTTTTCTTCCTCTAATTCTTTTTCTTCCTTTTCTTCCTCTAATTCTTTTTCTTCTTCCTTTTTCTTCTTCTAATTATTTTTTTTCTTTTTCTTCCTCTAATTATTTTTCTTCTTTTTCTTCCTTTAACTCTTTTCTTCTTCTTTTTCTTCCTCTAATTCTTTTTCTTCTTCTTTTTCTTTCCCTAATTCTTCTTTTTCTTCCTTTTCTGCCTCTAATTCTTCTTCCTTTTTTTCCTCTAATTCTTCAACTTCTTCTTTTTAATCCTATCTTTATTTTTCTTGTTGTACTTTTTCTCCCAGGGGACACTCGGCCTCTGAGCAGCCAGGTCTCACCGCGCTTCACACCCTCATGATGCGTGAGCACAACCGCGTTGCTGGGGAGCTCAAGCGCCTCAACAAGCACTGGAGCGACGAGCAGCTCTTCCAGAACGCTCGGCGGATCGTGACGGCCATCAACCAACATGTGACGTACAATGAGTGGCTGCCGAGAGTCCTGGGATGGAACGCAGTCAACCTGTATGGCCTTAACCTGCTGCCAGAGGGACACTATGAAGGTGAGAGCCTCTAGGGTGCCACTAAGGGTTGTAGGGCACTATGTTCAAGGGGCACTAAGCTTAAGAGGCACTGGGCTTGATGGCTAACTAGTGCTACGTAAAGCTTGAGGGTGACTTGCGCTCTTTGAAATAAAACTCTGACCTCCTTATGACGTAAAATACACCTCAAATACATGATAGACACCCATGATAGTTATAATGAAGTGTTGTTTTGGTTACACACAATAGCTAACCCAGAGAGTGCAGATTTAAATGCTTAAGTCTGTCCTCGTATGGCAAGTTTTTCATCCTCCTCTGTTCAGATTCTAACACAGCTCACTCTCTCCTTCTCTTCCATCTCCCCTCGGCAGGTTACGACGCATATTGCAACCCTACGGTCCTCAACGAGTGTGGAATACCCTTTCGCTTCGGCCACTCCCTGCCGAAGCCTTCCCTGGAGCGGATGGACGGAATCTTCGCCAAGCAGGACCCTCCCGTCAAGCTGAGCGAGCACTTCTTCAACCCAGACCTGCTCTACCAACCGGGAATGCTCCATGAAATTATCCGAGGGCTCACGACTGTCTCCATAGAAACGCTTGACTAGCTCTTGACGGATGAGGTCACGAACCATTTATTCGAGGACAAGAAGAGGCCGTTCTCTGGGCTTGACCTTGCATCACTGAATATCCAGAGAGGTCGCGATCATGGACTACAACCTTATAATGAGTACCGAGCGCTGTGTAACCTTACGCGAGCGAGAAGCTTTGATGACCTACACCGGGAAATCGCACGGCCGGTCATTGAGCGTTTGAGGCGGACGTACGCACGCGTCGACAATACTGACCTCTTCACTGGCGGCCTAATGGAAACGCCACTCCACGGAGGACTCGTAGGACCCACCTTCGGCTGTATCCTCGGCATCCAGTTCGGAAACCTTCGGAAGTGTGACGCCTCTGGTACGAAAATTCTGACCCCTTGGTACGATTCACCGACCCACAGCTGACGGAGATAAGGAAGGTGAGTCTCGGGCGAAGGGAAATCGTATATGTAATTTTTTTCCCTTTTCTTATTTTCTTGGTATTCTCCTTCCTCTCTCTCTCTCTCTCTCTCTCTCTCTCTCTCTCTCTCTCTCTCTCTCTCTCTCTCTCTCTCTCTCTCTCTCTCTCTCTCTCTCTCTCTCTCTCTCTCTCTCTCTCTCTCTCTCTCTCTCTCTCTCTCTCTCTCTCTCTCTCTCTCTCTCTCTCTCTCTCTCTCTCTCTCTCTCTCTCTCCTGAGGTGAGTCTCGGTCAAATCGTATACGTAATTTTTTTTTCTTTTTTCTTATTTTCTTGGTATTCTCCTTCCTTTCTCAACCTTTCTTCATTTCTTTCCTCACCTTCTCTTCCTCCCTCTCTTCCTCCTCTCTCTCTCCCTCCTTTCCTCCTCCTCCTCCTCCTCCTCTCAAGTCCACTAATACTGAAGCACACATAATCTATCAAACACATTCTATCAGGCATTTTAAATCACTATGTTGTTATGAGTGAGTTTATCCTTGCAAAGTCTATCAATAAGTTCTAAGTCCTTTCCTTCCTTACATAGTGTGAGTGTGTGTGTATTAATAAGTATACTAAATCTCTATGTTAGTGTGAGTTTTTTCCTTGCAAAGTCTATCAATAAGTTCTAAGTCCTTTCCTTCCTTATATAGTGTGAGTGTGTGTATTAATAAGTATACTAAATCTCTATGTAAGTCTGAATGAGTGTTTTCTACCAGTCTGTCAATAAGTTCTTTGCTTGTGTCGTAAGTAATAATTCTAACGTGTGTAATTCTTGCAGGTCACGCTTGCCAAGATGCTCTGCGATAACTGTGATAATGTGGAGAGTGAGCAGCGGTCCGTCTTTGACCTTCCTGACCCCTTCCTGTAAGTGAGACTGTTTGGGGTTAGGTCAGTATTGTTAAAAGTCACAGCTCACATTACAACTGTTTCCCAAGGCCACAGAGAAGATTATCCGGTTTTTCTTGGTGTTTTTCCGTTCAATGTGCAGAAGTCAGGTAATACTTATATATTTGACTAGGCCTTCGTATGAGTTGTAGGCATTTTCAGGGGTATTTTTATGACCCCAGTGGTAGTTTGAACCTTCCTCTGTACCAAGAATCTGAGAAACATATCTGACAAGACTTTCATAGGAGTTTGGGGCATTTCAGGGGGTAGTTTTATGACCCTGGTGGTAGTTTGAACCTTTATCTGTACTGTGAACCTAAGAAATATATTTGACAAGACTTTCCTAGGAGTTCAGGGCATTTCCAGGTGTAGTTTGATGACCCTGGTAGTAGTATGAACCTCCATCTGTACTGTGAACCTAAGAAATATATTTGACAAGACTTTCCTAGGAGTTCAGGGCATTTCCAGGGGTAGTTTGATGACCCTGGTAGTAGTGTGAACCTCCATATGTACTGTGAACCTAAGAAAACATATATTTGACATGGCTTTCATAGGAGATTTGGGCACTTCCAGGGGTAGTTTATGACCCCAGTGGTAGTTTGACCCTTCCTCTGTACCAAGAACCTAAGAACACGCATATTTGACTAGGCTGTCATACTAGTTCAGGGCATTTCCAGGGGAGTTTTGACCCCAGTGGTAGTTTGACCCTTTCTCTGTACCAGGAACCCCAAAACACAGACATGAGAACCCAGTTAACCTCATTTTTGACCTCTGGAAATTGTCAACATGGGAGGCGGAAACTTCTCATCCCACCAACCAGACACAGTGATGATCCCATTGATGTTTCAGGAACCCTCGTGTGTCCCGCCGTGACCTGCCGGGGATCAACCCGGAGCTGTGGAAGGAGCGCGTGTCATGTGGGGTAGGCACATAGCTGGGCGTTATCGCGATAAGTTATCGCGATACTTTATCGCTGATAACAAAATCGGATTATCGACCATCCGCTACTTATTTAAATATATATCGGTATCTTCGTTACTTTTGTAACCAAACTAGCGATGATCGCTACTTTTTTTCCGCCTCTCAGAAAAAAACGTTGTCTCCTCCCTACACATGGCCCGGGCGCCCGGTGTTGTATGAAAAAACTTCGGGGTATGAAATATCTTCGGTGATGAGATTTCATGCTTAGATCATGAAAATTAAAACACTAGGTTATTTATTTTATGCTACTCAAAAATCAACATATCATAGAGGAAAATCATTTAACTATGCCCCAAAAATGATTATTCACTGCCTCAAATTTGACATTCCATATTCGTTTGTGACCATGCCATGGTACTGAGCGCATATTGTTGTGTTATTGGTGTCCCATCGTCAAAAGTTTTATGAGTTTACAAACACTGGTCTTCGTAGACTGCGTGTACTCAAACCATTATGTAGACCTGTTCAGTCTCACAATGCTTTTAACACATTAGGTTGCTGGAAAGCCGAATCAAAGCATGCAATTTACACCGTCTCTGCTGTTTACTAGAACGACGCACTCTGTACATATCAATACAACTCGTACCGAGTGTCGTTCTAGAAACAGCGAGGGTGGTGGTAGTGGTACTATATGTCTGATTCAGCCTTCCAGCAACTCTTAACCACGGTTTAAAGGCTTTGTGAGACTGTATTAATCTACGCTTACTGGTCTGAGCAGGCACCACCACGAGTGACCAGTGTTTTGTAAACAATTTCTTGACGGTGGGGACGCCAAATACACACAACACCGGTTCAGTCCTATTTCTAGTATTACCGTCCATAGGTACGTGTCAATGTAATGGTTTTAGGTTTTGTAAGTTTCCTAAAATACAGATAATGAAAATTTGAATTCATCAATGTTGTTCTATCTGAAATATCAATATAGTATCGTTTCGCCTATCGGACTTATCGCTACAAAGCTAGTATCGGAATTGGTGGATTTATATCGGGTATCGGTTATCGCCTATATTTGTGTCTCTAGTTAACGAATATCGGTTATCGCCGTTAAGGTTTTCATTATCAGTTATCGGTTATCGGGAATAAGGTTTTGTTATCGTGCCCAGCTATGGGTAGGCAGGAAGTTCAATATTGACATCAGGGCGGCTGAGCGCATACTCACCCTGAAGTCATGTGCACCTGTACCAAGGAAGGTGAGTGATGTGTGTGTTTTCCTTGCTAGAGGGGGGTGAGGAAGGGGTGACAAGAGTGAAGGGGTGAGAGATATGTGTTTGTCCTTGCTATAGGGGGGAGAGGAAGGGTGACAAGAGTGAAGGGGTGAGAGATGTGTGGGGGGTGAGGAAGGGTGACAAGAGTGAAGGGGTGAGAGATGTGTGGGGGGTGAGGAAGGGTGACAAGAGTGAAGGGGATAACCCGATTTTGTTATCAGCGATAAAGTATCGTGATAACTTATCGCGATAACGCCCAGCTATGGTATTTACTTATGGAAAAGGCCTATCGAAATCTACAGAACTATACTGACATGACTAGTGATCGTGTGTGTGTGTGTGTGTGTGTGTGTGTGTGTGTGTGTAGCCCTGGAGCCCAACTTAACAATGACACACACTGGAACATAATAATCCCATAATAAACACAAATATAACACTTAAAAATCAGGTATAAATCACAGTATAGCGTGTTCAGCGAAGTCCCAGGTGTAATTAACAGATGCCGTGAAGACTAGCTTGCCGGCACACCCTAACGCACACACCGAACACACTCTACCCTTTACACATGGTAGGTCACACACACACATACACACACCCACTCCATAGATACGGAGACGGAACCACACGAGCGTAAAGCCCAGGCCTACAACTACAGCTACAACTAGGTAAATACAACAAGGTAAATACACACAATTCCCTTAACACATGTTCCCCTCTCTCTGACTGACTGCCACTAACACCTTCTAGCACACACACCAACTGACCCAGGACCCAGAACAAAGCGACAGACTAACTCCCGACCCAGACTGACCCCAAGCGGACACCCCAGGACGCAACGCCCGACCTGCTGCCTGCTAGTCCATGTTTCCATGTTTCCTCCTCCTTTTTCTCATTCAAACTTTGTTTTCTTCTCCATAGTTTTCTTTCCTCCTCCTCCTCCTCCTCCTTTTTCTCATTCAAACTTTGTTTTCTTCTCCATAGTTTTCTTTCCTCCTCCTCCTCCTCCTCCTTTTTCTCATTCAAACTTTTTTTTCTTCTCCATAGTTTTCTTTCCTCCTCCTCCTCCTCCTCCTCCTCCTTTTTCTCATTCAAACTTTTTTTTCTTCTCCATAGTTTTCTTTCCTCCTCCTCCTCCTCCTCCTCCTCATCCTCCTCCTCATCATCCTCCTCTTCCTCACTCACTCACTCACTCACCCAAGACTTCATTTCAGTCACTGGCAAAGGTTGTAGTCCCAGTGTGTGTGTGTGTGTGTGTGTGTGTGTGTGTGTGTTGATGGTGAAGGGTCTAGAGGTCACTATCATCATCATCATCATCATTATCATTATCATCATTATCATTGTCATTATATTATAGCAAAGCATGTGATAGTGTAGCTGTCATTTTCATATAATATATACATGCATGTGTGTGTGCGTGTGTGTGTGTGTGTGCGTGCGTGCGTGCGTGCGTGTGTGTGTGTGTGTGTGTGTGTGTGTGTGTGTGAGAGAGAGAGAGAGAGAAAAATGTGTGTGTGAGAGAGAGAGAGAGAGAGAGAGAGAGAGAGAGAATTGTGTGTGTGTGTGTGTGTGTGTGTATATCTAACGCTCCTCCCCCCCGTCCCGCCCCCCGGCCCCGCCGGGCTGACTGCCGACCCCAAGGACCTCTGGGGTCAGCCTACGCCTTCAGCAAGCCCAAGGCGCAATCCGTCAAGATCTCAAACTCCTCGTTCATCCTGCAGTTTGCTTCAGCGCGATTTGTAAACAACTATTTCGCTGGGTGAGTCAAGCTAAC
The DNA here is from genome assembly GCF_024679095.1 of Eriocheir sinensis. NCBI lineage: Eukaryota > Metazoa > Arthropoda > Malacostraca > Decapoda > Varunidae > Eriocheir > Eriocheir sinensis. The sequence continues at coordinate 909,685 of NW_026111843.1, read as the reverse complement.
CGAACCTTACCTATCCTATCCTATCCTTTCCTAACCTATCCTATCCTATCCTATCCTATCCTAACCTTACCTAACCTATTCTATCCTTACCTTACCTAACCTAACCAAGTCTATCCTAACCTAACCTTACCTATTCTAACCTAACCTATCCTAATCTATCCTATCCTAACCTTACCTTACCTAACCTAACCTAGTCTATCCTATCCTAACCTATCCTAACCTTCCTTAACCTATCCTAACCTTACCTAACCTATTCTATCCTAACCTTCCCTAACCTAACCTAGTCTATCCTATCTTAACCTATCCTAACCTTACCTAACCTATTCTATCCTAACCTTCCCTAACCTAACCTAGTCTATCCTATCCTAACCTATCCTAACCTTCCCTAACCTATCCTAACCTTACCTAACCTATTCTATCCTAACCTTCCCTAACCTAACCTAGTCTATCCTATCCTAACCTTACCTATTCTAACCTAACCTATCCTAATCTAACCTATCCTTACCTTACCTTACCTTACCTAATCTAAACTAGCCCATCCTATCCTAACCTTACCTATTCTAACCTAACCTATCCTTATCTAACCTATCCTTACCTTACCTTACCTTACCTAACCTAAACTATCCTATCCTATCCTAACCTTACCTATTCTAACCTAACCTATCCTAGCCTATCCTATCCTGTCTTAACCTATCCTATCCTATCCTAACCTTACCTAACCTTACCTAACCTTACCTAGCCTAGCCTATCCTATCTTAACCTATCCTATCCTATCCTAACCTTACCTAACCTAGCCTTCCCTAACCTTACCTAACCTTACTTAACCTGACCTGCCATATAGTCCTTCCCAGCCTTACCAGACCCTTAGCAATGAGTCG
>NW_026111843.1:866307-906307 GCF_024679095.1 Eriocheir sinensis | reverse complement strand
CTCTCTCTCCCTCTCCTCTCTCTCTCTCATCTCTCTCTCTCTCTCTCTCCTCTCTTACTTACTTCATTTTTCTTTTTCCTCTTCATCCTCTCTCTCTCTCTCTCTCTCTCCTGAGGTGAGTCTCGGTCAAATCGTATACGTAATTTTTTTTTCTTTCTTATTTTCAGGTATTCTCCTTCTCTCTCTCTCTCTCTCTCTCTCTCTCTCTACTTCATTTCTCTCTCCTCTTCCTCCTCTCTCTCTCTCTCTCCTGAGGTGAGTCTCGGTCAAATCGTATACGTATTTTTTTTTCTTTTTTCTTATTTTCTTGGTATTCTCCTTCCTTTCTCAACCTTTCTTCATTTCTTTCCTCACCTTCTCTTCCTCCCTCTCTTCCTCCTCTCTCTCTCCCTCCTTTCCTCCTCCTCCTCCTCATCCTCCTCTCAAGTCCACTAATACTGAAGCACACATAATCTATCAAACACATTCTAGCAGGCATTTTAAATCACTATGTTGTTATGAGTGAGTTTATCCTTGCAAAGTCTATCAATAAGTTCTAAGTCCTTTCCTTCCTTATATAGTGTGAGTGTGTGTATTAATAAGTATACTAAATCTCTATGTTAGTGTGAGTTTTTTCCTTGCAAAGTCTATCAATAAGTTCTAAGTCCTTTCCTTCCTTATATAGTGTGAGTGTGTGTGTATTAATAAGTATACTAAATCTCTGTGTTAGTGTGAGTTTTTTCCTTGCAAAGTCTATCAATAAGTTCTAAGTCCTTTCCTTCCTTATATAGTGTGAGTGTATGTATTAATAAGTATACTAAATCTCTATGTAAGTCTGAATGAGTGTTTTCTACCAGTCTGTCAATAAGTTCTAAGTCCTTTCCTTCCTTATATAGTGTGAGTGTATGTGTGTTGATATGTCTAGTAAATCTCTATGTTAGTGTGAGTTTTTTCCTTGCAAAGTCTATCAATAAGTTCTAAGTCCTTTCCTTCCTTATATAGTGTGAGTGTGTGTATTAATAAGTATACTATAAATCTCTATGTAAGTCTGAATGAGTGTTTTCTACCAGTCTGTCAATAAGTTCTTTGCTTGTGTCGTAAGTAATAATTCTAACGTGTGTAATTCTTGCAGGTCACGCTTGCCAAGATGCTCTGCGATAACTGTGATAATGTGGAGAGTGAGCAGCGGTCCGTCTTTGACCTTCCTGACCCCTTCCTGTAAGTGAGACTGTTTGGGGGTTAGGTCAGTATTGTTAAAGGTCACAGGCTCACATTACAACCGTTTCCCAAGGCCACAGAAAAGATTATCCGGGTTTTCTTGGGTGGTTTTTCCGTTCAATGTGCAGAAGTCAGGTTAAACTTATATATATTTGACTAGGCTTTCGTATGAGTTGTATGCATTTTCAGGGGTATTTTTATGACCCCAGTGGTAGTTTGACCCTTTCTCTGTACCAAGAACCTTAAGAACACGCATATTTGACTAGGCTTTCATACGAGTTCAGGGCATTTCCAGGGGGGTTTATGACCCCAGTGGTAGTTTGACCCTTTCTCTGTACCAGGAACCCCAAAATGGACAGGCGGAACTCAGTTAACCTCATTTTGACCTCTGGAAATTGTCAACATGGGAGGCGGAAACTTATCCCACCAACCAGACACAGTGATGATCCCATTGATGTTTCAGGAACCTCTTGTGTCCCGCTGACCTGCAGGGGATCAACCCGGAGGCTGTGGAAGGAGCGCGTGTCATGTGGGGTCGGCAAGACTAATATTAACATCAGGGCAGCCGAGCATATCACCCTGTGTCATGCACCTGTACCAAGGAAGGGGTGAGTGATGTGTGTGTTTTCCTTGCTAGAGGGGGGGGGTGAGGAAGGGTGACAAGAGTGAAGGGGTGAGAGGTATATGTTTGTCCTTGCTATAGGGGGTGAGAGGAAGGGTGACAAGAGTGAAGGGGTGAGTGATGTGTGGGGGGGGGGTGAGGAAGGGTGACACGAGTGCAGGGGTGAGAGATATGTGATTGTCCTTGCTATAGTTAGCCTGTTCTCATAAGCATCTACTAGTGAAGTCTTTCTCCTCAGGTGCACCTTCTGAAGCCCCAGTCCATGTTCAGATGTTTCCGTACAGTGCCACTATTCATATCAAAAGTTACCCTGTTCTCACATAAGCATCTCTTTCTCTTTAAACATGATATTATTGTACCGTGTGGGGACCCAGCAGCCTCCTGGTACTGAAGGGAAGTGTGTAGTGTTCTGTATAGGTTACGTATATGCAGTTACGGGTATGTGGTACCTAACATTGGGACCTGTTTGGGTGAGCTACGAGTGCGGATCTTTGCTGTCTATCTCCAGAGTCTGTGTAGTCCTGTACCAGGAATGACCTTCTGAATAAAGCCTGTATTCTTGAACTTAATGACGCCACAGTTTGCTTGTTTGAAAAGCTGTTATGACTGTTTCCCAAGGCCACAGAAGGCTAACCGGGTTTTCATGGGTGGTTTAACCCGTAAGCTGCGGGACTGAGATTCTGAGTGCGTCGCCTAGTGCGGCTATATCAGCGAGAGATTGACCTTCAATAAATGATATCTAAGTTACATAAACGTGTCATAAATATTACAATACACATATCTGTAGCTCGAAATGTGTTGTATCCTGCATATTTCTTAGATTTTTCTATTACAAAAATGTTTTTCTGGCAGTATCTGAAGCCGCGGCGGAAACTTTTTGGCGCCTGTTTGAAAAGCCCGCTTCCAGAAGGCTTACAGCAGCTTACCGCTCAGCCGCCCAGAAGGCGTACAGCAGTTTGCGGGTTAACCGTTCGTTGTGCAGAGGGAGTGTAAAACTCACCAGATCAAAGCAACTAGATATATCACCTTACGGCCCAAAAACATCTTGAAAACGATAAAAAAATGCTGTAACTTGCTTTAAAAGTAGCCTGAAAAATGTACCTAAGTCAATAATATCTAAAAAAGTGTCCGGAGATTAGCTAAATGGGTTTGGGGCAAGATAAAGTCATAGGTGTGGCCCTTAAGTTTATTTATAAGACTTCATAGTACAGATACAGTTCACATCTTCCGTGACTGGCTTACAGCAGAGTCCACAGAGAAAAGTACAAGTCATCAGAGTAGACTAACTTTTCCCCTCGGCAGAATTGAATGGCTGAACGGACATCTCTGGCGTCTTGGTCTGCCTGCGGCACACTGCACACTCTGGAAGAAGAAAGAACACCAAGATGTCAAGTTCCTGCAGAATCAGCCTCTTAGTGAAGAAAATGTGCTTTATTTATTTAATAAATAATTGACAAAAAAAATAATTTTGTATTTATTTTAGAAAAACTATATGGCTCACTTTTTGCAATACTATGCAATAAGTTTATCACGCAATAAGTTAATATATATATATATATATATATATATATATATATATATATATATATATATATATATATATATATATATATATATATATATATACAATACTATGCAATAGTATATCATGCAATAAGTTGTATAAATATGCCTATATATATATATATATATATATATATATATATATATATATATATATATATATATATATATATATATATATATATATATATATATATATATATATATATATATATATACATACATCAGGTAGGTTATGGCACATACATCGGAATGCTCGAACATACATAACCTACACCGGTACCCTATAGGCTGGATAAGCACCCAGCTGGCCATCTGTTAGGTAGGTTGTATTTGTTATTTGCCTTGTTCTTAGCCACAGGTGGTCTGCCCTCCCTGCTTATAAAGCTGGCAGGTCACTCAAATGGAATTTTGGTGCTGAGACACGCCCTGCTAAATCCCAGGTCCAGACTTTTCTTTTCTGGTTTACAACTAAATAATTTACTCATGTCCCAGCACCCCGGAAATACTAGTGGGCATTTGAGCCACCCACAGACTTGAGAGAAAAGGCAAATAAGGAAAGAGGAAGAAGAAGGAGAGGGAGTAGAGGTGTTAATTTTTCCCACTCTTAGGAAAGGTTTCTCTCTCTCTTTCTCTCTCTCTCTCTCTCTCTCTCTCTCTCTCTCTCTCTGCTCAAGTTAGTGGCAATGTAGACCCTGAGACCAGCACAAAATCATCCTTATCCTTAACAGGAGGCCTCTATCATCGTCAAATAGCACAGCCAAAACTGGTGTGTCCATCTCTAACGTATATGAATGGGTCTCTTAGACAGGAATGTGAGTCGGAGTCAGGAGTCAGGAGAGTCGAGAGTCGAGAATGACTACTTTTGGCCAGAGTCAGGTGGAATTGAGTCAGTCAGGTTGAGTCAGTAAAATATGAAACTGACTCAAACTCCTTTTGCTCTATTTTTAGTAAAGATTTCACTTCATGGAGATTCTTACAAATTGGGAAAATTGACGTTTTGGAGATGTGTCCAGTAAACAGTCTGCAGAATATTGAGTATTTTTAATATTTTTTTCATGCTTTTTATTTTGTATTTCTTGAGAATATACCAGGAAGGAAGGCAGTACATGCCGCAACAACCACCCTGACAACAGATAGTACAAGGTATCCCTTTCCATATTTAATTGTTTTGCATGTGAGTAGTAATGACATATTTAATTCTATGGATAATTGCTAAAGTATCCAGGATAGTAAAATGGTATAGTATACCATTATAAGTACTACATCGTGTGATCGTAATGCTGCTCACGCATCATGACGCATCTCCATTCTCCTTACATTTTTTGCTAAGTAGCTAACTTATATTTTTTGTTTAACTATTTATCGAAAAACTTGCCTATAACATATGCAGTATAGGATGTATTTTTTACAAAGTAGCTAACCTTTTTACATACTTACTGTATCCAGCTTTACACTTACTTTATGTGCAGTATAGGATGTTATTTTTAGCAAAGTAGCTAACTTTTTAGCACTTATTTCTTGTACCAGCTTTAGCAACAAACCTTATCAAAGCTCGCTAGTAATTTCAAATTCAGTGAAACCGTTCGATACAGTACTATGCTGATTTCATTTTTGAAAAAAAAAAATCAAACTACATACACATTTTCAAAAGGCTGTATATGTGATCAAATAAATAAATTTGAGTTGACTGTGTTACTTCCATCCACACAAGTTTTTATTACATAGATAATTATAGCAGAACAACATGAATACCATTACTTATATTTAAGAATAATTACAATATGTTAATACATATGAATAATTTTTATTAATTTATGATAATTATTATAATCGTCAAATTACACTTTTATTGTGGATTGACTCAATATAAGTGATTTCCTTTGCTTTTCGTCTTTTTGGGGTTCAACAGCTAGCATCCTTTTTAAATCCCCATAGCCTGTCCCTCATGTAAAAAAAATATATATATATATATATATATATATATATATATATATATATATATATATATATATATATATATATATCTCTCTCTCTCTCTGCTCAAGATTAGGTGGCAATGTAGACCCCACAAGACCAGCACAAAGTCATCCTTATCCTTAATCGAGGGAGAGGCCTCTGTCATCGCAACATTCAAATTTACTGGAGCACAGGTCAAACTGGTGTGAAAAATCCATCTCTAACCCCTATGAATGGGTCTGCCAGACATGTGTAACACAGGCTCCACTGAGTGACAGGCCTCAAAGCCTTACAGCAGAGTTTTTAAAAGTGTAATCCTGCAGGAGGGTGCATACACTCATTGTTAAACAGATACCTATCATCTTCATATATCGTATAGCTATGGTGCAGTATGTTGCTTTACGTATTAATTTGCTGGCAGATATTATAATTCTGCATATAATTTTTACCGGTAATTATGCTTCTATACACCACCACCTAGAGTTATCATTGACTAATTAAATAAGGATGAGGTCAGCCCCCAGCATTTCAAACTGCCTGAGAATGGTCCATGTTATTAAGGATGTACTGATACAAACATGAAGAAACACTCATTAGAACCCGATTGCCCCTCTTTTGACCTTCAGAAATACAGAACATAGTTGACGTGAAGCAAAAGAAGTGTCTTATAATACCAATCCGAGGGATATAGTTAATATTGTCATCAAAACCCAGATTAAATTCAAGCCTCTCACTGCGTCCATCCCACTCTCTGATTGGGCTTCATGTTAACGCCTCCCTGCTGCACTGTGACGCTTGTTTAAGAGGCCCCCTGAGCCAAGAAGAGACGGAACAGCGAGAAAAGCTATTGCTGAGAGGAGAAAATATAAGAAAGATTTTACGGAAGACCAAGAGGATAATGGAAGAGACCAAGAGAGAGAGAGAGAGAGAGAGAGAGACTCCCCATATAGAAAATCAGACCATTAGAGACCTATGGTCCAGACTCAGTGGTTCAACTCTAAACCCAAGTGATTTTACATTAATCAGAAGACTCCAAACGTTGCATTTCTACTCTAGTTGATATTAAGTTGAAGGAAAAGTGACGGTCGAGCTTATTATTTTGAAGGTTGGTCAATCGTGTTACACTGGACCCACTGATGGTGGAAGCTTGTTCCATTCTCGCACTTACAACGTTGGTGAAAATTTGGTGCAATCTGAATTTACTTGTCTGCATCTGGAGTTTTACGCCATTGTTCCCTCGTGCGCAGACTGTCATCGATCATAAACAATGTTGATCTGTCTACCATTCGTGAAAACCAAAATTAAGTATTTGGAAAACATTCGATCAGTTTTGCTCAGGCGACGTTTCTCAAGAGAGAACATGTTAAGGAGTAGAAAGCCTTGCTTCGTCATGGGATTTGTTGCGCAAGGAAGGGATCATTTTCGTTGCCCGACGCTGAACACCTTCTAATTCTAGCAATATCCTTTGCATGGTGGGGGACCAAACCGTACCGCATATTCCAAGTGGGGTCTGACTAAACTGTTGTAGAGCGGGAGCATTACATCTTTATTCTTGAATACAAAGTTTCTTTTAATGAAGCCCAACATTCTGTTCGCTGTTTCTTATTTGCTGCATCGATGCATTGCTGCTTTGCAGAATTTGAGGGTTTGACGCGCGATTTTGACCCCAAAGTCTTTGAATGCATTGAACGCTTTTTGAGTTTAACGCCGCGCATTTCGTATTCGAACTTCTTATTCGTTCCAACAAGGACCTGGCGCTTGTCTACGTTAAAGGGCATCTCCATCTATCCGACCAAGTTGAAATTTTGTGCAAATCCTCTTGGAGGCTTTGCCTGTCTTCGTCGAGTGAGAACCGAGTTACCAATCTTTGTGTCGTCTGCAAATTGCTAATGCGGTTATTGAGTCCAACATCCACGTCGTTGATGTAAATAATAGAAGAGCACTGGGCCAAGGACCGAGCCTCCTGAGGGACGCCACTAGTGACAGAGCGCCCACTCTGGAGGACAAATCCGTCAATCACTACTCTTTGTTGTCTGTTGCTCAATTCTATGATCCATTGGTTTACTTGATCAATACCTATTTGCTTTAATTTGTAAAGTAATTCCTATGATGCGGGACTCTTATCAAACGCTTTGAAATCACAAGATAGACTACGTCCAGTGATTTGGTTACGTCATAAACAGAACAGAAGAGGTCGTTATAAAAGGTTAATAGGTTTGATAGGCAGGATCTTTTGTGTTCCGGAAGCCATGTTGTGAGTCCCCAATCCAATGAGGCGGCTTTTCAAGGTAACTCTTACTATTTTTATCTCTAATTATGCCCTCAAAGTAAACACACAAACTGAAGTTAGACTAATGGGCCTGTAATTTGGTACTTTTTGTCTCCTTTCTTGAAAATCGGTGTCAGTTAGCCTTTTTCAATCTGAAGGGACGATGCCTTGTCCGCAAGGGACATATTGAATACGGTTGTGAGGGGAGGAGAGTATTTCGCTCGTTTCTTTCAGCAGAGTTGGATATACTTTGTCAGGTCAAGGACTTTTATTTGTTTAAGTGAATGGAAGCTTTAAGGACTTCATCAGTTTGTTATTTCAAAAATTAGGCAATGCATGCTCGAGATTTACAATAGTATTACTGGTGTTGGTGGTAGCGAAGACGTAGTATTAAACACCGAGGAGAAAGTAATTGTTTGAAGGTTTGCAATGTTGGCTGTCAGTCACTAGTGCACCGTCGTTGTTTATTTAAAGGTCAATACCACTTTTGATCGCCTTTCTTATTTGTTTATGTTTATGAGAGAGAGAGAGAGAGAATTACCTCCACTAAAATGATCCACAAAGTCTAAATGGATGTATATAATCCCCCCCTTTGCGCCCATGGAGGCCCCTAATAACAGAAACAGACCAGCTATAGTGTAAGCTATCTAGCTGGGGCCTTACTCCCCCTCAACAACTTAACAAAACTACAAAAAGCAAATCACACCTTTTCCCTCCTTATTATAAAAATTCCTTGATTGCTCGTTAACCATTTTAGAAAAAAATAAATTAACACTCACCAATGGGTTCCTCCTGTGTTCCTCGTCTTCTTCTTCCTCCTCCTCCTCTTTGTTTGGTAGTGTCTGCAAATCAAGTTGGGTGTCAATTAACTGAGGAGCTGCCATAGATGTTGGATAACTGTTGGGGAGAAAGCTAATAGGGTCAATATTAAATGGTGGAATGTTACTATCTAGGTGAGGTTCACATAGTATTCATTAATGCTTCAGTTATTTCATCTGGACTTGTTAATATTTTGTTGTTATAGGAAATGTAATTTAGATAAGTTCTATTGTGATTGTTTTTTAAATCATTAATAGCTTTCCATATTACTTTTGTATTGTTTTTAAAAGAAAGCTTGTAAATTGTAAGTATTCATATAATATGGTTTCTTGGCAGTTCTTATCGTTGTGTTTTTAGTGTATTTCACGATACTTGTTATAATACTCTTCAGATATGAGCCCCAATTTTGTAGTCCTTATACAAATTGTTTTTAAGTTTTTATGGATTACCTAAGATAAACTTGTGTGATCCAGGGACTATTAAATCGTTTTTCTGATATATGTTTTTTGTTTTTATGAGGAGAAAGCATGTTCCTCAAATAGGTCTTGAATATTTTTGTATGATATCTAGCACAATTTAAGTTAACATCTTGTACAGATAAGATAGTCTTGCCAGCATATAAAGTTTAGTTTAATTAGAAAACAGCTGTTTATTATTATTAGATATATCTTGGATTTTTTTCTTATAGAGTTTTACGATTTGCTTTGGGAGTTGATATATTTAAGAACATTGGGAGATGATCTGAGATGGGAGAAGTGCAAATACTACCTGTTTTACTTTAATGTTAAAGTTTATGTATATGAAAGCATCACAGGACTTAGCACAGGGGAGTTTGGAAAAAAGTTTGATGTAGTCGGCGCAACATCTGAGGTCACTTGCCGGAGAGAGACAGAAGGGAAAGGGAATTATAGAAGAGGAGACAGACCCCAGGGAGACAGGACACAACCCTTGATTAATACCTGGTAACCACTCACTGCTGCGGGTGGACAGGGGCGTAGGGTATCGGAAAAGCCGCTCAAATTTTCCACTCCGCCGGGGTATTAGACGAGGCTCTCTCGTCAGTGAGAAAATGGCAAGGAAATGAGCGTTATAGCAGGAGTCCATTGGAGGCACCAAGCGTACCACCCCATACGAACTCAAAGTCCTAGACAAATCATGTGTTTCTTTAAGTTCTTGGTACAGAGGAAGGGTCACACTACCACCACCAGGGTCATTAAACTAGCCACTGAAATTCCCCAAACTCTATGAAAGTCTAGACAAATGTGTGTTTCTTTAGGTTCATGAGTACAAGAGGGAAGGGTCACACTACCTCCAGAGTCATAAAATAGCCCTGAAATGCCCCCAAACTCCAATGAAAGTCTTAGACTGAAATGAAGGTTCCTTTAAATTCTTGGTACAGAGGAAGGGTCACACTACCACCAGGGTCATTAAACTAGCCTGGAAATGCCTCTCAAAACTCCCTATAGAAAAACCTCAAATATATATATAAACTGCTGAAGGGTTTCAATAATCTGGCTTTTATCCTAATTTATCCAAAAGAGACAAGAAGGAATGAAAGGAAGGAAGGAGAGAGTTTATGGAAGGAGAATTGATTCAAGCACTCACCAATGTCTGTCTGTTTGCCTGTCTGCTGGTCTTCAAAGTCATCCTCCTCTTCCTCTTCATCATCTTCTTTTCTTCCTCTTCCTTCTCTTGTCTCTATAAGTAAAATAAGGAGATTAATAAAGTTGATAATTTATTTTTTGTGGTAAATTCTTTTCAGGGTAAAAAATACATAAATAGATAGATATTGAGAGAGAGAGAGAGAATTAAAGAGACAGAGACAGAATTAAAGACAGAGACAGAGAAATTAAAGAGACAGAGACAGAGAATTAATGAGACAGAAGACAGAATTAAAGAACTGAGAGAGACGAGGAATGAAAGAGACAGAGAATTAAAGAGAGATGGAGACAGAGAGAGAGAATTAAAGAGACATGGATGATACGTCAATATGCAGCATTAGTGTGGTCACCTATAGATTGAAGAAAGAAATTATAAAGTTGGAAAGAATACAAAACTGGCAGCGACTAAATTACCGGAAACTCTGGAAAGACATACTTATGAAGAAAGACTGGAGAAAATTGGGACTGAACAGCACTGGAGAGAGAGAGAGAGAGGAGGGACCTAATACAAGGATACAGGAGGGATTGGAGAAATTGGACAGGGAAGACCCTAGTGGAACGTGACAGAAGTGTGACAAGAGGCAATGTTAAGAAATTGAAGAAGAGGGACTGTAGGGAAGAGACATCAAAATACAGTTTTCCATACAGCAACAACATATGGAACGGACTTGACGAGGGAGACTGTGTGTGCAAAAACGATTCATAGACTGAAAGCCAAACTGGATGATACAAGCGTTTACTGGAGACGGGACAGCACGGGCCTAGTACAGCTCTTTTCCTGTATTTCACAACTAGGTAAATACACACACACACACACACACACACACACACACACACACACACACACACTCCGTAATATCTGTGGTGCAGTGTATTGTCGGGTAGTCAGTGGTATATTTTCCATAATCACGTCTGTGTCCTTCCATTCCTTCTCCTCCACAAATCTGTTTCTTTATCATAACTATTATAAGGAAATACAATTCAACACTTTACACACGTCATCTACGAATAACACAGAAAAATTTCTCTGTATGCATACATCTCAAAATGATCAAATAATCTATGTTTCTTTATGTTGCACCATTTAATTCTGCATGTTTTATATATAATATATGATGATTATGTTGACTTTATGGCTGAAAATTTATTTATAAACAGAAGCGACGTTTGAAATTTGGTGCCGCAGTAAGCCAGCCCGGATATGGCGCCGTTTTACTTTGGCCCGGCCGTAGTAAAGGGAGTTGAGCCTGTGAGGTGTCCTGTTGGTCGAGCATAAATAAACCAAAGAAATTGAAAATGGGCAGCTCCTTGAGTGCCTCCCTTAAGTGAGAAGGAGTGCTGGGCCAGCCCCTGCTACTTACTGTGGAATGCTTCTTCATATAAAAATCACAGATCAAACAACAGATAAACATGGACCCTCTTCCACACTTACACAGACAAGCACACAGACTTACACTTATGTACAAGATCACAAACACTCTACATTGACATTGACCCACAAACATACCTTCACAAGGCAAACAGTCAACGTTACTCGTGAAGGGATATGCAACACAACAATACCATGGGAAACACTCCACCATCCACCACAGAAGGCGAAAGACACTGGGTAGGCGCTACCAGAGCTACCAGTGAAGGATATCCAGCACAACAATACCACATGGGAAACACTCCAATATCCACCACAGAGGCAGAGAAAGACATGTGGAGTATATATATCAGGCTACCAGTGAAGGATATCCAGCACACCACCACCATGGGAAACACTCCACTATCCACCACAGAGGGCAGCAGACAGCTTGGGATTATATGTTACCAGGCTACCAGTGGTTGGGATATCCAGCACACCAATACCACATGTGGGAAAACACTCCACTATCCACCACAGAGGCAGAGAAAGACCTGGGAGTGTATGTTAACCAGGCTACCAGTGAAGGGATATCCACACACCAATACCACATGGGAAACACTCCACTATCCACCACAGAGGCAGAGAAGACCTGGAAGTGTATGTTGCACCAGGCTACCAGTGAGGATATTCAGCACAGTCAATACCACATAGGGAAACACTCCACTATCCACCACAGAGGCTGAGAAAGACCTGGGGAGTGTATGTTAACAGGCTACCAGTGAAGGATATCCAGCACACCAATACCACATGGGAAACACTCCACTATCCACCACAGAGGCAGAGAAAGACAGCAAGGTATATGTTACCAGGCTACCAGTGAAGGGATATCCAGCACACCAATACCACATGGGAAACACTCCACTATCCACCACAGAGGCAGAAAGACATGGGAATTATATGTTATCAGGCTACCACCGAGTAAGCCAAATTCGTTCCAATACGCAGTGGACGGGTTAAAATGTGCCGATACCACCGATACCAATACATCGGTACATCCCTACTGGAGACAGTGTGTGGAGGAAGACATGAGAGAAGGGATGAATTAACTGGGAGAGAGTATGTGATCATCAAGAGGGGAGACCTGGGTGCATCATAAGACATTTGGCTTCTCATATCAGCTATTTCTAAAGGGTCAAAGAGGGTCAATCAGGTTCAATGAGTGTTTCCTTAGGTTCACGGTACAGAAGAAGAATCAAACTACCACCAGGGCCATAAACAATCCTGCTCAAAAACTCCAATGAATGCCTTGTCAAATATGAACTTGGGCGACGGAATGTTTAGCCTATAAACGGCCCTCAGTCACCTAGGCAACTACCTGACTGACTCACCGGGTGGAGGGCTGGGTAAATGATGCTCTCCACCCAGCACAGGATGAGGATGGAGGAGGTGCCCAGGTTAGAAGTCAGTCCAAACCCTCCAGGTAACTCACACTTTGTAGGGCTGCAGGGAAGAAAAGGATAGACAGTAGGTAATAGGTGAAAAAATATATCAAAATTAGTGAAAACTTTCTATTTTTTTATTTTACAGCAAAGGGAGGCAGCTAGAGAGAGAGAGAGAGAGAGAGAGAGATAGAGGCTGGAGAGAGAGAGAGAGAGAGAGAGAGAGAGAGAGAGAGAGAGAGAGAGAGAGAGAAGTGCCCACAGTGAACGCAACATCTGTGGTCATATGCCGGAGAGAGACAGGAAGGAATTAGGAGAAGGGAACAGACCCCAGGAGACGGGACACAACCTCGATTATCACTTGGTACACTACTGCTGGTGGGATAGGGGTACGTTGGGTATTGGAAAAGCTTTTCGCCCAAATTTTTTCCACTCCACTGGAATTGAACCTGGCTCTGAAGGAGCCGAGGTGTGAAACTTTCAGTGCACCACGAAGACCCCATAAAAAACAATATGTAAATAACAAAATCATTAACGTTCGTGGTAATAACAGGCAGCACCATACCTTAGGGTTGCACAGTTTGAGGCCCCCAATGCATAGTGGTAGGCACGGCGACTTGTCAGACTGCTCCCAAGCGTGCTGTTGTAGGCGTTTTTGTGATGTGCTCTTTCAGCAGTGCTGGAAAAGAAAATAAACAAATTATACACACACACATAAAAAAAAAAAAATAATAATTAACCTGGCATCAGCTGACTCTATGTTTCTATTTAACCTTTCTAAGCGCGAGAAATGAGAAAAATCACCCCCACACAAACCATTTTACAATTAAGTATCAAAGCATTTGTGATCAGATTATGTCATCTTTGGGGGTTATCGTGGCACAATTTGGCCTGTCACTGCTATATTTGGTAAGTCACCATTTATCGCTGCTACACGGTAGTTTTCATTAAATTTAGCCTGTCATGCTACATAAAGCCACACCTACCATCGTTACACGGTAAAGCACACCTACCAATGTTAGTAAAGCCACAAATTTGGCCTGTCGTCATACACAGCAGTTTGCAATTTGGCCCATCGTTGCTGCACGGTTAAATCATTAAACAAAATAAAGTCACTATACTTCAACTTGAGCTCTGTGGGTTTAAGCTGGAACTCCATTGCTGGCCAGATCAGCGATGACCTGCACACATGGCAATCTGTCTCACTGTTATTCCAGCATGTTATCTGCCCAGGAATATACATAGTCACAATACGACTGCATGGTGTTATGAATGGCTTGGGGATTACAGGGAAAGACACAATGATTGAGTCACGCCCCATGGGCCTGGTTAAAATCGATAGATTCATTAAAGAACTCTGAAATAAACCAAGGCCATCTAGGAGGGAGGCTTCTTCACGAGGGGGAGTAGGCTGACGTAGGCCAAGAAAGCGTGGTGTCGGGTCATTGCGGCTGTGGGAGGTCACGTTTCTGTTTTGTGCATTATTGACTTGAAAACAGGAAAAATCTGAGCATGCATTGTTTGTGCTTTAACCTAGATAACAATACTGCCATACAAGTGCTGTGTGCCTTTACTGGGTGAATCTTCAAACTGGACCCAGAGATGGTAAGTTTTCCTACGACGAGGAGTGTAAGTGCTGTGTGCCACAAACAAACGAGTTAAGCAGCTGCTGCATGGATACCATGTTCAAGTAAGCGTGAGACAGTCAGTACAGTCAGCAGGTACAAAACCCATTATTGGCTGTGGCTAAATGATGAGGGTTTGCTGTGGCATTATGCAACAGCCAATAATATAGTTCATAAATAGCCTAGTTACACATATGTATTATTATATGAATATTCGTGATGTGAATATATGAATATGATGCGTTGCGAGATAGAAATGACTGTGATATGATTTGTGTATATGGTGTGACTAATCACTGATGCATGTACATGAAATGATGTGGTTTTTACATATGCTAGGCATAATGTGTGTGTGAAAAGAATAACATGATATAATTATATGAATATAAAATATTAAATATGGATATCAATATATTGATGCATATATATCAGTATATGATATGAATAAATATGCTTATATGAGATGAATGAAATATATATGAATCTATATATATATATATATATATATATATATATATATATATATATATATATATATATATATATATATATATATATATATATATATATATATATATATATATATATTATGAAGTGCTCTGTGTGAGGGGTGATTTTTTCTCATTTTTCTCGCTTAGAGGGACCATTAACCCGTACAGTGTTTAGTACGTTCACACGCTCAAAAAACTATCGATACACATTCAGCACGATACAAACTGACACCAAGGATGAAGCCATTGAGAACAGGCAATTCAAAACGCCCGCGCCAAATTCCTTATTCCTACTTTTTATTAGGCAATGAGGCAGCACAAGAGAGTAGATTTAAATAACCTGTAGAAGTCCATCCAACTCTGTTTAGACTTTATCTTTCTTAGCAGCAATGCTATTACCATTGCAATTTGTTGTTTTTTTCAGATGGCCACAACTTGTTCATGAAAGAAAAGACACGTTCAGTGGAAGCATTAGTTCCAGGATGGCACATCATGGACTGAACTATATCTGACATGCATTGATGGTTGTTTTTGTCTTTGATATGGGAGAACACTTCTACCCATCGCTGTTACGTATATCATATGAGCATTATTGTTTAATAATTTGTGAATAAAAAGCTTAAACAAGTGGCACTCAAACCACTCCGTTAATATTATGGTGATATCTGGTGTCTCAGTGTCTCCCTTCCTCTCTATCCCTCCCTTACAGGGGCCCTGTCCTGCTCCCCCCCGCAGAGCTGAGGTGATGGGGGTGACAGCACCCTTACCAACCCTACCGAGATTACCGGGTTGCTCGCTGTGAAGTTCTTCGGACCCCACGGTAACGATAGTTTTTTGAGTGTGTGTACATATACGCACCTCTTAGGGAAGTGTTTAGTACATATATATACGCAAGCTCTTTTGAGGGCTTATATTCCCTTTATTTTTGTTTTTTTGTAGGTAACATTGTTCATTGACAGTGAAGAGCAATAACTTGACAAGTCTTGGTATTTTTAAATGGACGTTAAAGGGCTTTCTGTACATTTGTCTGCATTCCAACAAAAATCATTATACAAGAAGGTAAGTTACTTCCTTCTAGGTAATTACTCCTTGGTTCTATAATCAGTAAGGCATGTGGAATTGTAAATTATGGTTCAGAGTAATTGGAACTGAAAACTTATCGTCGGAAGCTTCTTAGTGTTTTGTTGAACTTTGTGAACTACGGCTGTAGTACACACGGCCTTGAAGTGTTGTCTGATCCAATCATTCCCTTGTACTTACAATTATTGTTTATTTTTTAGGTTTTTGTGATGTAAAGAAGTACTAATACATTACTCACGCTTTGGGGCAGTGAGAAGTGTTTATAATGGAAAGAATATTGGCTCTAAAAAAATGTAAAGACAAATTTCCCTTTCCTGGTATGACATTGTTAGCACTGAGACACAAAAAAATAAGACAACAAACACTACGGTTCCATTCCTCGCATATAAATAATATATATCTATATCTATATCTATATCTATCTATCTATCTATCTATCTATCTATCTATATATATATATATAAATATAAATATATATATATATATATATATATATAGATATATATATATATATATATATATATATATATATATATATATATATATATATATATATATATATATATATATCAAATAATTTGTAATTTTTTGTACATTTTTAGGGGCAAATAAAAAAATAGGAAAAAAATTCAACCTGGCATGACCCCTATAAAAGAGCACACTGTACGGGTTAATATATTTCCTTCAAGCTTTTTTTTCTTTCCTGTTCTTTTATTAGGTATTTTTCCATTCATTAACTCTCTCCCTCTTTGCCTTCTTTCTTCCTACAATTCCTTCCCAAGCTTTATTCTCCTCCCTTGGTCTTTTCAGTGCCAGGATACATGACGCTAACCATGGCACTCCTAACCTTGCCCTGCCTTCCCTGTCCCTGGCCTTCCTCTGCTACTATTTAACATTGCTCCAGCAGCAGCACCTTCTCACTTGCTTAGACGTCACTGTTCTATGCATTTTGAACTGCATATTATGTGCGCTGCAAACTGCTAGCAAGGCCGCTGGTGATTTTTGAAGGGTTAGCGAGTTTCTTGCAGCCGCCTCGGGGTGCAATGAGGGGTGTTGGGAGGGGGCTACGTCAAGTTGGGTTGGGGGAGTTAGATTTACTCGACACGCAGCGGAGGATGTGAGGAGGATTCCAACCCTGGCCCTGGCAGTCGTGGCCAGCCAGGCCTTCTAACCACTGCTCCACAAAGGCATATTAGATCACATGGGTGTTGATGCTGGTAGGCTAACACTGTGATACTCATGCCATACCTTTCCCAGGTACAGCTGTTCATCAACCATCTACACAGGAAGGATGAACAGCTGTGTGAGGCCTTCTAGCCACTGCTCCATATTATATCACGTGGGTGTTGATGCTGGTAGGCTAACACTGTGATACTCATGCCATACCATTCTTTCATTGACACAGGCTTTACAGAAATGAGACAACACAGACATTTGAAAAGACATAGAGTATGATCTGACAAGCATCCTCTTCTTTTCTTTTGATCATTCCTTTCCTCCTCTTCCTTCATTCTTTCCTCTTCTGTGTCTTTCTCCTCCTCCTCCTCCTCCTCCTCCTCTTCTTTCTCCTCTCATTTTCTTTCTTGTCCCAGGTCCTTCATTATTTCTTCCTCCTCCTCCTCCTCTTCTTTCTCCTCTCATTTTCTTTCTTGTCCCAGATCCTTCATTTCTTTCTTCCTCCTTCCTCCTCTTCTTTTCCTCCTCCTCCTCCTCCTCTTCTTTCTCCTCTCAATTTCTATCTTGTCCCAGGTTTCATTATTTTTTCCTCCTCCTCCTCCTCCTCTTCTTTCTCCTCTCATTTTCTTTCTTGTCCCAGATCCTTCGTTATCTTTCATTATTTTTTCCTCCTCCTCCTCCTCTTCTTTCTCCTCTCATTTTCTTTCTTCCTCTTCCTCCTCCTCCTCCTCTTCTTTGTCCTATAATTTTCTTTCTTGTCCCACATCCTTCCTTAGCGTTCATTATGTTATCCTCCTCCTCCTCCTCTTCTTTTCTCCTCTCATTTTCTTTCTTCCTCTTTTCCTCCTCCTCCTCCTTCTTTTCTCCTCTCATTTTCTTTCTTGTCCCAGATCCTTCGTTATCCTTCATTATTTCTTCCTCCTCCTCCTCCTCTTCTTTCTCCTCTCATTTTCTTTCTTCCTCTTCCTCCTCCTCCTCCTCCTCATTCATTCCCTCGACCTCCATATTTCTCACTTCTGCCTCCTTCCTTCTCCTTTACCTCCTCCTCCTCTTCCTCCTCCTCTTCTTCTCCTCCTCATCTTCGTTCCTTCCGCTTCTTCACGAACCTCTCTCTGAGCCTTACACTAAATCTTCTTCCTCCTTCTCCTCCTCCCCCCCCCATCTTCCTGCCGTTCATAACAATACCGGGAATGAATGAGAGGGAGGAGGAGGAGGAGGAGGAGGAGGAAAAGGTGTGGAGGAAAATGAAGATGAAGTGGAGAGGATGTGAAAGAAGGAGGAAGAGGAGGAGGAGGAGGAGGAGGAAAGAAAGAAGAAAAGGGAAACACAAGAAATAAAAAAGAAGGGAAATAAATAACACAAAACATGAAGAAAACAAAAAAATAAAATAAAAGGAAGAAAAAGAAAAAAATAGAAAAAAGAAAAAAAAAATATAATACAAAAATCAGAGACGGGTACAAGGAAACGGGATAAAGGGAAAACACACACACACACACACACACACACACACACACACACACACACACACACACACACGAAAGGCTTCCCTAATATGGTTGAGGGCAGAATGTGTTGATGGGAAAGAGAAGGGAAGGAAAGGAAGAGGAAGAGGAGGAAAGAATAGGAGGAGGAAGAAGGAACTGTTGATAAAGGAAGATGGATAGATGGAATGATAGAAGAAATAGGAAGGAGAAAAAGTAATAGTTGATTGATGGAGATAGATGGATAGATAGATAAATAGTAGATAGTATTGACAAGAAGAGGGGAGGAGGAGGACGTGGAGGAGGAGGAAGAAAAGAATAAGAATAAGAAGGAGGAAGAGGAAGAGAAGAGAAACTTGTAAAATGTGTTATTATTATTATTATTATTATTATTATTATTACTATTATTTTTATTATGGAATATATGAAAAATGGGAGGAATAGTGCAAAAGAGAGAGAGAGAGTTATGTATACGACTTTAATAATCTTAAGCAAGTGAATTCCTCCTTGTACCTCATGTCCTCCTCCTCCTCCTCCTCTTTTCTGTATTGTATGTCTTAATGAAGCAGAACTTACTTCATGCTTCTTAAACTTGAGGAGGAGAGAAGGAGAAGGAGGAGGAGGAGGAGGAAGCAAGTCTCATAAGATAATACTGTTTGTGTGTGTTTTTCTACCCTCTCTCTCTCTCTCTCTCTCTCTCTCTCTCTCTCTCTCTCTATTTCATTCCCTTTAATTTTACTAGTGTGTGTGTGTGTGTGTGTGTGTGTGTGTGTGTGGGCAGGGAAGGGAGGGTCGGAGAGCCACAAAGATACCTACACAGTTTTCAGACCATTGCGTAGAGTCGAGTCAGTCAGTCAGTCAGCAAATCAGTCAGTCAGTCAGTCAGCAAATCAGTCAGTCAGTCAGTCAGTTATTCTTTGTCAGCCAGTCCATCAGTCAGTCAGTCAACCCATCAGTCAGTCAGCCACTCAGTCAATGTTCCCACGCCTCACCTCACGGCCTCCTCGTCCTTCAAATGGAAAGCCGAGGCTGGACCATTTTCGTGACATAATTCTGCCCCATAGTCTCCAACATTTTGGAGCTCACACACCCACACTATGTAAGGCTTCTGGAGAGGCTGTTGTGGGTGTTGGCATCGATAGTACCATTAGCCCAGTGATAGATTGACCAGGCTTCTGTACCTTGAATGTGAACAATACTTATTTGAACCCGACTTGTGGCCTTTGGGAATAGGTGTTGTGAGGCGAAAGAATGTGGGAATATTTGAACTGATATGCCCAGACCATATCACCACCTAGATAAACAAAACAGATATGACTAATAGATGCAATTATAGACAGTGAAAAGTAAATGAGAAAGTGAAGTAATAGAAAAAATGGCCATAGATGATATATAAAGTGATAAAATAGACTTGAAATGCATTACTAGATAGAATAAACATAATTGCTTTCTAAATAAATACAAAAAAACACAAAATGAAAAAAAAAAGTCTCGATCCTCCCTTCTAGAAAGCGTTCAAGTCATAGGAAAGAAACAAAGCAGACAAAGCTTTTGCAGAGTTGACTAGAGAAAGGGATGAAAGAGTACAGATAGTGGTTGACTCTTGCATCAGGAATTTGGACAGCATAAGGAGGAGGTAGAGTAGAAAGTGTGTGGGAGTGTTGTTTGCAAAAGTTTGTGTTTTTTCCTAGAGTTTGTTCATGTCTTGTTTTTTTAGTAATATTTTGTTCTCAGTGTGTGTGTGTGTGTGTGTGTGTGTGTGTGTGTGTGCGCAGGTCTGGGCGTGAGAGAGACTTAGGAGTCCTAGTGAGCGCTGACCTCCGTCCTAGGGCTCAATGCATTCAGGCTAAAAATCGGGCAAACAGAGTACTTGGTTTCATCTCAAGGAGTGTGAGCAATATGAGCGCTGAAGTCATCCTCAAACTTTACTTAGCACTAGTTAGGCCTCATCTCGATTATGCAGTTCAGTTCTGGTCCCCCTACTATAGAATGGATATCAAGATGTTAGAATCTGTACAGACGAGGATGACAAAGATGATTCAGGGGGTGAGAAACTTGCATTATGAAGACAGGCTGAAGCATTTAAATCTACACTCGCTAGAATGGCGAAGGGTGCGAGGAGACTTGATCGAAGTCTATAAATGGATGAAGGGATTTAATAAAGGGGATGTCAATAAAATTTTGAGAGTGAAAGAGCCAGGTAGGACGCGTGGCAATGGTTTTAAGTTAGACAAACTCAGATTCAACAAAGACATAGGCAAGAATTGGTTCACCAGTAGAGTGGTGGACGAATGGAACAGGCTTGCGAGCCATGTTGTGGGTGCCAATACCGTAGATACATTCAAGAAGAGGTTAGATAAGGCCATGGATGGTGAGGTAAGGTGGAGTGGAGTGTACAGGAGCTGCCTTGTGTAGGCCAACCGGTCTCTTGCAGACTCCTTACGTTCTTATGTTCTCTCCAGCCCTTTCCTCCCTTCCTTCCTTGCTCACTTTCCTCCCTCCCTCCCTCCTTTCCTTGCTCATTTCCTTCCCTTTCTCTGAACTTTGGGAGAAAAGTTGTCCCTTCTGATGTGGAACACCTTAGATAGATAAGCTTTATGACAAGATGACAAGAAAACATGGACATAAATTTGATAGTGAGATTTACGGGAAGATACAGAGGGGAGAAAACAGTGTGAGAGAAATAATGGATCAATGTAATGTACTAAAGCCTTAAATTTCTTTCACTAGTGCAAGAAGTTAGTCAGAATCTTGGGAAACAGTAACAAAAGCTTCGTGGCTATTTATATGCATTGCTCAGGTCTTAGTAAGCTTGGTGTTGTAGGTAAGAACTATAGCCTTAAGCTTCTGTCGTGCTGCAAAGGCTTTTCTCTATAAGATGGAATTGTAGTTTATTTTAGTATGCATTTTCAAAGTCAAAAATCATTCAAAAAACCCTCACACCTTATATAAACCCCAAACATGCCAATTTGTACTGATAATATGACATGCAGCAGCAGCTTAAGTATTGGTCATTCCAGCAAACTGAGGCGGCCTTTTAAATGCCTGTAGTTCACCTCATCACAAAGCTTTGTAAGGGCAACTAAAAGGTATTTCAATAATTTAGTGCACGTAAATCCTATGGTAAGGTAATGTTGGGTGTGTGTGGCTGTAGTGCTCATCATCTCTGGGCCTGTTAGGTTTGAACACTGGGATATGGGCCGATAGGAAGGCCAGAATTGCCTCAGTTTACCTTCCCCAGGTACAACTGTTCATCAACCATCTACACAGGAAGGATGAACAGCTGTGTGAGGCCTTCTAGCCACTGCTCCATATTAGATCACATGGGTGTTGATGCTGGTAGGCTAACACTGTGATACTCATGCCATACCATTCTTTCATTGACACAGGCTTTACATAAATGAGACAACACAGGCATTTGAAAAGACATAGAGTATGATCTGTTTGGTACAAGTCCCTCTCTCCTGAGCTTGTCTATGTAGGCTATTACAAAAGAAAACTGCCAGCTCTGGGACTGATATAAGGTGTGAGGGTTGGGGAAAAAAAAATCACTACAGTCGTCCCTCAAATAGTACAGTTTCCAATAGTTTGGTTTCAGTTTTATATGGATTGTCGTGGAAGATCTTTTAGGATTTTAAAATTTCCTGCTCCTTAAAAATCTTCTTAGAAAATCCACATAAAACCAAATCCGAACTATTGGAAACTGTGCTATTTGAGGGATGACTGTATTACTAAAGAAAGAAAAATAGCTTGAATACTTATCACATAATGACAAAGTAGCCTATCAGTGTGCCACTCCCCTGCCCATGGGAAGGAAGGGAAAGAATGGAGCTATGGGAGATGACCTGTTTTTCCTTCTGCTCTCACCCCCTCCTCCCGCCATAGTCCGACAGGTGTCTGTTCTTCCTATGTATTCCTATGTATACTCCCCTTTCTTTCCTCCCTTCCCTCCTCTGCTTTAATAATGAAATATCTGTCTCTAGGCCACCAGCCCTAATCAGGCCATACCTGCGGCAAACAAGGTGTCAAGGGTGTGTGTGCTGTGGAGGTATAGTTGGTGGAGTGGACATGATGCCATTCACTGCCTTGACATCAACCTGTCATTCTCGTGCGTCAAAACCTGGTGGGTACCCGGGTGAGAGGTCATGCTTCGGGCCGTGTCTTATCCATTGTGACGGTGTTGTTTACTGATAGCTACGCTGGAACATTTCCACACATTAAGCCTCCATGGTGGGAGCTAACAGGATGGAGAGAAGAAAAGAAACACCAATAGAAAGGAAATTAATGGAGGAACAAGAGAAAAATTAGTTAACACTCAGCACTCTGTCCCTCATCATCTCCTTCAGGTCCTAGTGTCTGGAAATCAAGTTTGGTGTTAACTGTGTGAACATTACCACACTTTGATATATATAGCATTATAAATTGGGTGCTACTTCAGCGTGCAGTCTGGCCCAGTATCACAAGTCTGCAAAATGACCTGACCTGTCTCCCGAAACCTAGCTCATGTGTCGCCCCAATAGAAAAGAAAAAAAAAGACCAATGGAAAACAAAAATACATAAGATAAATTAATAAGAAAATAAACAAAAACATTCTCCATGAAATCAAATGGGTCAATGACTTGACTTTTGAGGCAGTCGCTGGAAACAGAGTGAATCATCGCATCAAATATCTTAACGCAATGAGACTCGCTTGGTCTAAACGCAGCCTCCTAAATGTAAGGAAATCAATGAGAGAGAGAGAGAGAGAGAGAGAGTGAAGGAAGGAAGGGATAGGAAGGAGGGGAAGAGGGTTAAGGAAGGGAAGGAAAGTGAAGGGAAGGGAGGGGATGGGAATGGAAGGGAAGGGAAGTGAATGGATGGGAAGGGAAAGGAAGGGAAGGGAGGGAAGAGAGGGTTAAGGAAGGAAGGAAAGTGAAGGAAGGGAAGGGATGGGAAGGAGGGATGGGAAGGAGGGAGGGAGGGGAAGGAAGGAAGAAAAAGGGATGTGAAGGAAGGGATGGAAAGGGAGAGAAGGGACAGAAGGGATGGGATGGGAAAGGAAGGATGGGCAGGGAAGGGAAAGGAAGGGATGGGAAGGGATGGGATGGGGAGGGAAAGGAAGGGATGGGAAGGGAAAGGAAGGGATGGGCTGGGAAGGGAAGGGAAGAGAAGGGATGGGAAGGGATAGGAAGGGAAGGGATGGGATGGGATGGGAAGGGAAGGGATGGGAAGAGAGGGTTAAGGAAGGGAAGGAAAGGTTAGGGAAAGGAAGGGATGAGAAGGGAAAGGAAGGGATGGGAAGAGAAAGGAAGGGAAGGGATGGGAAGGGAAAGGAAGGGATGGGAAGGGAAGGGAAGGGATGGGAAGGGAAGGGAAGGGAAGGGAAGGGAAGGGATGGTGTAGCCGCTGTTCCGGCTCCGCGGCAAAAGATAGACTAATGTGGTAGATATGTATGTAGGCATTATCGGATTATATGAATTTATGAATTATGTCGGGATGGTCGAGCGAAGGGGTGGTGTGAGGCGGTAGTGTGGGGTGGTGTGAGGCGGTAGTGTGGGGTGGTGTGAGGCGGTAGTGTGGGGTGGTGTGAGGCGGTAGTGTGGGGTGGTGTGAGGCGGTAGTGTGGGGTGGTGTGAGGCGGTAGTGTCCCAGATGTTCACGGGAAAAGTGTCGAGACAGCGGCGAGATGACTGAAATGCTGACTCGGGACGCCTGCTGGAGGCCCTCAACTCCTAGGAAAGCCTTGCCAAATGTGTGTTTCCTTAGGTTCAGAGTAGTACAGAGGAAAAACTACAGCTATATCACATGTGCCCCCTGGAAAGCCTTGCCAAATGTGTGTTTCCTGTAGTTCAAGGTACAGAGGAAGAGGGCGGTCAAACTACCCCCTGGATATGCCACAACTCCTAGGAAGCCCTTGCCAATATGTGTTTCCTTAGGTTCACGGTACAGAGGAAGGGTCACAAACCACCTGGAAATGCCCACAAATCCTAGGAAAGCCTTGCCAAATATGTGTTTCCTTAGGTTCACGGTACAGAGGAAGGGTCACAAAACTACCCCTGGAAATGCCCACAAACTCCTGAAAGCCTTGCCAAATATGTGTTCTTAGGTTCACGGTCACAGTACCAGGGAAGGGTCTAAAACACCCTTGAAAATGCTAACTCCTAGGAAAGCCTTGCCAAATGTGTGTTTCCTTAGGTTCACGGTACAGAGGAAGGGTCACAAAACTACCCTTGGAAATGCCCACAACTCCTAGGAAAGCCTTGCCAAATTTGTGTTTCTTAGGTTCATGGTACAGAGGAAGGGTCACAAAACTACCCTAGGCCCACAACTCCTAGGAAAGCCTTGCCAAATGTGTTTCCTTAGGTTCAGAGTAGAGGAAGGTCACAAAACTACCCTGAATGCCCACAACTCCTAGGAAAGCCTTGCCAAATATGTGTTTCCTTAGGTTCACGGTACAGAGGAAGGGTCACAAACTACCACCCTGGAAATGCCCACAACTCCTAGGAAAGCCTTGCCAAATATGTGTTTCCTTAGGTTCACGGTACAGAGGAAGGGTCACAAAACTACCCCTGGAAATGCCCACAACTCCTAGGAAAGCCTTGCCAAATATGTGTTTCCTTAGGTTCACGGTACAGAGGAAGGGTCACACTACCACCAGGGTCACAAAACTACCCCTGGAAATGCCCACAACTCCTAGGAAAGCCTTGCCAAATGTGTGTTTCCTTAGGTTCACGGTACAGAGGAAGGGTCACAAAACTACCCCTGGAAATGCCCACAACTCCTAGGAAAGCCTTGTCAAATGTGTGTTTCCTTAGGTTCACGGTACAGAGGAAGGGTCACACTACCACCAGGGTCACAAAACTACCCCTGGAAATGCCCACAACTCCTAGGAAAGCCTTGTCAAATGTGTGTTTCCTTAGGTTCACGGTACAGAGGAAGGGTCACAAAACTACCCCTGGAAATGCCCACAACTCCTAGGAAAGCCTTGCCAAATATGTGTTTCCTTAGGTTCACGGTACAGAGGAAGGGTCACAAGGGTCACAAAACTACCCCTGGAAATGCCCACAACTCCTAGGAAAGCCTTGGCAAATGTGTGTTTCCTTAGGTTCACGGTACAGAGGAAGGGTCACACCACAGGGGCCACAAACTACCCCTGGAAATGCCCACAACTCCTAGGAAAGCCTTGTCAAATGTGTGTTTCCTTAGGTTCACGGTACAGAGGAAGGGTCACAAAACTACCCCTGGAAATGCCCACAACTCCTAGGAAAGCCTTGTCAAATGTGTGTTTCCTTAGGTTCACGGTACAGAGGAAGGGTCACAAAACTACCCCTGGAAATGCCCACAACTCCTAGGAAAGCCTTGTCAAATGTGTGTTTCCTTAGGTTCACGGTACAGAGGAAGGGTCACAAAACTACCCCTGGAAATGCCCACAACTCCTAGGAAAGCCTTGCCAAATGTGTGTTTCCTTAGGTTCACGGTACAGAGGAAGGGTCACAAAACTACCCCTGGAAATGCCCACAACTCCTAGGAAAGCCTTGGCAAATGTGTGTTTCCTTAGGTTCACGGTACAGAGGAAGGGTCACAGAACTACCCCTGGAAATGCCCACAACTCCTAGGAAAGCCTTGGCAAATTATGCTTACATCTCAAAATTATCAAATAATCTATGTTTCTTTATGTGCACCATTTAATTCTGCATGTTTTTATATATAATACATGATGATTATATTGAGTTTATGGCTGAAAAAACAGACACAGACGGGCTAGGCATGGGTCATATAGGATGACTGGCAGGAACCAACACTATGAGCCACATATTTGTAACAGGTTCACAGCATGGTGTGGTGAATGCTTGTTGCCTTCCATGACTGAGCCTGGGAGCTTGGCCATTTCAGGGGCTTTTATTTTGGCCCTCTGCCCGGGCTGCCTCTGTACAGTCAATGTGAAAAAAAGACTCATTACAAACCCAATAATCTCCTTTTTTTGCCATTGAAAAGAGTTTGCATTAAGAGTCTACTGATACAGCAAGCTTACTATGAGGGGCCTTGAGCCAGGCAGCGCTTTTGGCAAATATCTTGTAAAGAAACAGCTTGAGCACACCCCTGGCACCATTGTGAAGGATTAGGGCGCTCATTTGGGGGATAGTTTTGGGGACACATTAATGGAAACAACATTAATTGAAATGGGGAAATTTGTTTGGGTTTATGATCTTTTGCTTTGGGAACTAAATTCAGGAACAAATTAATCTCATAAACACACACACACACACACACACACAAAATGGTTCCAGAACTGGAGGGACTGAAATATGAAAAGAGACTAAAGGAAATGGACTTAACAACACTAGAACAAAGAGGAGACCTAATACAAATATATAGGCTATTGAGTAAAATGGAGGAAGTAGATAACGAGAAATTGCTACTAAGAGAGGAACCTTCCAGCAGGAATACTAGAGCACATAGTAAAAAGTTGAGGAAGGGAAGATGCTCAAGAGACATAAAGAAATATAGCTTCCCACAAAGAAATATAGAGCTTTGGAACAGACTAAGTGAAGAAATAGTATCGGCAAAGAGTGTGCAGGGGAAAGTTGGATAATTATAGATACGGAGACGGGACCACACCAGCGTAAGCCCAGGCCTGTAAAATTACAACTAGGTAAACACACACACACACACACACAGACTCAAACATATACTCATATTCATAGTGTGTGTGTGTGTGTGTGTGTGTGTGTGTGAGTGTAATGAGGTATCTGTTATGTATTTTTTTGTTTCCATGTCCTTAGGTAAGCTGCTGGGGTAGTCCTCGGTGGAAGAAAGTGTAAGCCATCAGCAGGGGACAGCTGCTGGACACACAGGAGGAACTGTCACACCAGGAGGGACACAACACATGGAAGAAAAAAGACAACAACAACAAGAAGCAGGAGGAGGAGGAAACAAGGAAAAAATAAACTCAACACTCACCAATAGTGTGTGCTGCTCCTTCCCTTCCATTCTCTTCCTCCTCCTCATCTTCTTACTCTTCTTCTTCTTCTTCCTCCTCTTCTTCTTGTTGTTGTCTGTGCATATTGTTGTAAATTGTCCATTCTCTTCCTCCTCTCTCTGCATCATAAAAAACTGTGTCAACAACCACTGAGCTCCTTCAGACTGTAATGGCACAGATTGGCACCAAAACACCCAAGCTAAATCTTTAAACACACAACAGCTTCTGGCATAAAATAACAAAGAATGACCTCGCTCACTCAGATAATAATAATAATAATGTCTCATTTGTACGGAAGAATAAATGATTTAATAAATAAATAAATGATTGAGTAAAGACATGTGGTTTTGTCAGGTTAGGTCAGAGGGCGGCACCCAGCATTTTTACGGCAAACCTTCTAAGGGTGCAGAAGGGGTCAACAAACAGGTGGACCATTATTTAAAAGCACCAAAATCTCCCAGAAAGAAACATTTTTGTCCAGCAGTGTCCCACGGGTCATGTTCTGGGGACAGTGTTGCCTCTAGACAAGGTAACACTTTTTTGGTCCCAGAATGCAGTGCAGTAAAGAAACACTTCCAGAAAATAGAAACAAAATTTATATGACACAAAAATATTTATGTAAGTGAAGCACACCCCCGCTGGGCTGTGTGTCAGGGGGCGACACATTCCTCAGGCCCACAAAACACCCAAAAGACAATCACAAAACACCAAAAAATCTGCATTATGAAGCCAAATCTATACCGCTATATTACACCAGTCCAGAGCGCTGAAAAAACATGGCTCTCCACCACACTGTGACCCCCCCAGGGGAGACTGTGTGTATGCACACCCCCCTGGAAGCAGCGAGGCTCCTTCCTTAACCCCCTGGACCCCAGCGATGCGTCACAGAGCGTTGTGGCACCCCAATGGAACGACGGCCAAGGAGGCTGATGTTTTAACCCATTAGCAGCGGGGATCATGTTTCTTAATGGTCCCTCTAAGTGAGAAAAATGAGAAAAAATCATCACTCTCACAAACCATTTCATAATATATATCAAAGCATTTGTGATCAGTTTATGCATCATCTATTTTGGGGGGTTTATATCATGGCATAAATTTGGCCCGTCGCTGCTACCGGGTTAACTGTACATGAAAGGGGTATGACGGGACAGTACCCCAAGCAGGCAGGACCCACGCCACGCCTTGCAGGTCACTGTTCTCAGTTATTGCGTTTGTGTAAACATGTCACTGGTCATGAGGAGACACACTTATAACAAGTCCTTCTGTTGCCCTCACGCCAACTCCTCCCTCATCAGCTGAGGCAGTAAACCTTGACACACACAAATGTGGAAGAGCTTGTTGCATTGCTCACATAAAAAGTTGGGCACAACATCTGTGGTCATATGCCGGAGAGAGACAGAAGGGGAAGGAATTATAGGAGAAGGGAACAGACCCCAGGAGACGGGACACAACATCTGTGGTCATATGCCGGAGAGAGACACAAGGGGAAGGAATTATAGGAGAAGGGAACAGACCCCAGGAGACGGGACACAACATCTGTGGTCATATGCCGGAGAGAGACAGAAGGGGAAGGAATTATAGGAGAAGGGAATAGACCCCAGGAGATGGGACACAGCCCCCGATTAATATCTGGTACATTGCTGGGTGGACAGGAGTGTAGGGTATCGGAATAGCCGCCCAATTTTTTCCGGGCTCTCTTGGAGTGTGCTAACCACTGCACCACGAAGCCCCCGCCTTGCTCACATAAACTTACTAACAATCACACTAACACCATGCAAGTATGAAACATTAAATTAATTTGTATTTTTTTATCTGTAAATTCAAATATATGCCATTTTGGTGAAGGTAACAGGAGGCATCCAGACACAAGCAGACTGAACCAAGACTTGACTTACTGGGTTACTTGACGGAGTTGTTGTTGTTGTTGTTGTTGAGAGTCCACCGCTGCTTGGGCCCCAGTCCAGAGGGCCTCTTCTGGAGCTCCAGGATGGAGTTTGAGCCTGCCGAACAAAATAAGTGACGTTGAAATGTTTAGTAGTGTAACTGTGTGGTTGTAAGGAAAGACAGGGACACTATATATCATACTGTACACATGGAAACAAGACTGTGTGTGTGTGTGTGTGTGCGTGTGTGTGAGGGAAAGGGCCGTTGTGTAAGGCAGTGCGGGTGTCATTCTAGAGTTTTGCACACACGCATACACGCCCTCCAAAACACGCACACAAGCCTTCACACACGCACACAGGCCTTCACACACGCACACAGGCCTTCACACACGCACACAGGCCTTCACACACGCACACAAGTCTTCACACACGCACACAGGCCTTCACACACGCACACAGGCCTTCACACACGCACACAGGCCTTCACACACGCACACAGGCCTTCACACACGCACACAAGTCTTCACACACGCACACAGGCCTTCACACACGCACACAGGCCTTCACACACGCACACAGGCCTTCACACACGCACACAAGTCCTCACACACGCACACAGGCCTTCACACACGCACACAGGCCTTCACACACGCACACAGGCCTTCACACACGCACACAGGCCTTCACACACGCACACAGGCCTTCACACACGCACACAAGTATTCACACACGCACACAAGTCTTCACACACGCACACAGGCCTTCACACACGCACACAGGCCTTCACACACGCACACAGGCCTTCACACACGCACACAAGTCTTCACACACGCACACAGGCCTTCACACACGCACACAGGCCTTCACACACGCACACAGGCCTTCACACACGCACACAAGTCTTCACACACGCACACAGGCCTTCACACACGCACACAAGTCTTCACACACGCACACAAGTCTTCACACACGCACACAGGCCTTCACACACGCACACCGGCCTTGACTCACGCACACAAGTCTTCACACGCACACAGGCCTTCACACACGCACACAAGTCTTCACACGCACACACAAGTCTTCACACACGCACACAGGCCTTCACACACGCACACAGGCCTTCACACACGCACACAAGTCTTCACACACGCACACAAGTCTTCACACACGCACACAGGCCTTCACACACGCACACAGGCCTTCACACACGCACACAAGTCTTCACACACGCACTCAAGTCTTCACACACGCACACAGGCCTTCACACACGCACACAAGTCTTCACACACGCACACAGCCCATCACACACCCACACATGACTTCACACACGCACAGGCCTTCACACACGCACACAAGCCTTCACACACGCACACAGGCCTTCACACACGCACACACGCCCTCCAAAACACGCACACAAGTCTTCACACACGCACACAGGCCTTCACACACGCACACACGCCCTCCAAAACACGCACACAGGCCTTCACACACGCACACAGGCCTTCACACACGCACACAGGCCTTCACACACGCACGCAAGTCTTCACACACGCACACAGGCCTTCACACACGCACACAAGTATTCACACACGCACACAGGCCTTCACACACGCACACAGGCCTTCACACACGCACACAGGCCTTCACACACGCACACAGCCCCGCACACAGCCATGAGTGACGTGCCTGACACACACTTATAAACACGAAAAATCCGCCCACAATCTCCACTCCCTGTTTTCTCCGTGTTCTCTTGGTCTCCGGCGGTTACTGTGGGTTTCTAAAGGCGTGGAGAACCATTACCACATGATATACTGCCTCAGACACCTCCGTCAGGCTTTACAAGTGGAGAAAACGGTAAAA
This sequence comes from Eriocheir sinensis, assembly GCF_024679095.1. Taxonomy (NCBI): domain Eukaryota; kingdom Metazoa; phylum Arthropoda; class Malacostraca; order Decapoda; family Varunidae; genus Eriocheir; species Eriocheir sinensis. The sequence goes on along the minus strand of NW_026111843.1, from coordinate 874,869 downwards.
TAGTGTGTTTGCCTGGGAAGGAGAGGTCGGCGGCCATCTTGTCTTCCTCTTCTTCTTCTTTGACCTGTTACCTGTATCGTGTTGTGTTATTTTGTTCCTTATTTTGTGTTCTATGTGTGTTTTAATGGCGGGAAATGCTTGACGAAAATGTGATTACTGTTTTGACGGGTTTAAATTATATTGAGGAAGTGTTTTCACGCTTGTTGGGGCAAATAGTTTCCGCCTAACTAAATTGTCTAAGCTGAGGAGATTGTCGTACTTGGCTCATTTCCTTCTGTTTTTAGGCCAAAACTATTAAAAACACTTCCATAATCAACACTGTAGACAATATCTTTAATTATGAGGGTGTCGACATCAAATATACACTGATTTCTCTAATAATTGTACAACTTCAGATAATACATTTCAAAGTCTACCCTGAAAAACATAGATAGAAAACGTAAAGTAAAGGAGATAGAGAAAACGAAAGCGTGGACTAGGCTATTTCTCAGAGGTAAGGACGAGAGAGATTTACATAGATTTACATATATATATATATATATATATATATATATATATATATATATATATATATATATATATATAGAGAGAGAGTTTACATAGAAAATCAGACCACACAGACCCCATCGTCGAGACTAGGGAGGGAACTGTCACAGGGGGGAACGAGGAAGAGGGAAGGGGGAGGGAACTAACACAGGGGGGAAGGAGGACGGGGGAAGGGAGGAATTGACACAGGGGGAAGGAGGAAGGGGAAGGAGGAAGGGGGGAAGGGATAAGTGAAACAATGTGAAAAAGTAAAACTAGTATCGGAAAATACACTTTTGTGCCCTTTGGAAACACAACAAAAATATATGAAAGTTAATGTTTTGGATGATTTAAAGTACACAGACTCAAACAGAGATGAGAAAGACAAGAAAGGTTCATGTGTGTAGCAAGCATGTGAATAGCAAGCACAGTGCATTTGAAATGTGTAGTAGGAAATACAGTTTTAGGTTGTTACTTGTGTACATGTGACCAAGCAAGGAACAGAGTTATTGAAGTTGAAATAAACAACATGCTTGATAAAATTGAAGAGGAACCTTTGTAGGGGACTTTAATGTTGGGTTTCTTGGGACACAAGAGGTTAATGGTGAGAGAGTGCTTAACTGGCTTGAAAAAAGGAACTTGATAGTATTGTTAAACACAAACTGTACCGGAGAAACTACTTGGGAAGGCCGTGGCATAACTTTGTGATGATGAACCAAAGAATGTAGTACTGACACATAGAGATGAACACAAAGAAAAGTATGATTTGTCTGACTGTTCTAAGTGTATCTATACAAATGAATTTAGAAAAATGTAAGTACTATAACAACAAGAAATCACATACATGAAAATAAGTGAAGACAGTTTGTTAAAGGAGTATATAGCAGAATTGGAAAATGAAATAAAAACAAACTATAAATGACATTGAGGGTCGTATGAGACAAATATCAGAAAAAAAAACATATGAAAAGAAAAGTTAGAAGGAGAACTAAACAAGGAAATGAAATGTAAATAGAGCCAATATGGATGATGACAGAGATTAAAAGAGAAATAAGCAAAATACAACAAAGAAAAAAGAAAGCTTCAAGGCAACATGTGGTAGCCCTGCGGGTAACCGAAACCCTCCTCTTGGTAACGTCGGTAACCACCCGGGTAATCTTGGTAGCTTCGGTAACCACCCGGGTAGTCCAAAGGACGACACACCATGCGGAGCAGTCCCTCGTCGCCAGCCTTCCTTTATCACCACCACCACCACCACAGCGACTCGGGCGTTATCTCCCCGAGGACGAAGAGAATATGGAAACGCTGTTGGACCATCAAGCCCTGTCCCTTCTCGCTGAGACAATTAGCGGCCCATTAGCGGGCGCGTGCGTTACAAACAGTAGTGACAGGAGAGGTCATTAGTCATCAGCGCCACTTTACGCCGAAGCAAGGATGATAAGTGTAAGTGACACCACTCATTAGTCATCAGCGACACCTGACTCCGAGGTGAGGCAAATGAGAACGGACAACGCCCATCTGACCTTTACACCTACAGCGTTGGCCATACTAATTGGCCTCCAGCCTCGCGGAAGAAACGCCAGTGTGTCACAGCTACAACACGCTACTAGAAGCCAATCACAAGGCTCCGAAGAATCCACGAAAGCTGAGCGTACAGTAGCAACAAAGGCCCCGTGGGAGCTCACGGAAACAAAAGAGCCACCCACGAGACGCGAAAAGTACCTGAGCTCCTCCGCCAAGACAAGCACCAAACCCAGGGCAAGCAGTAATCTAGGCCACACCTCCTAGGTCCTACGAGCACCCTTCGAGCTCCTCCCTCATCCTCGTCCAAGATTGCATATAAAATAGCCAGCACCAGCCAGAGAACGGCTCCAGAACAGCTACAGAACAAGAACAGAACAAAGCTCCACTCACTCGCGACAAGCAGAAGCAGCAAGATATAAGAAACCAAGAAAGAAGGACTCAAGCCAGAAGTCACGAAAGAAGAACTCAAGAAACAAGAGCTCAAGAAACAAGAGCTCAAGAAAGAAGAAACGAAGAGACAAGATAGAAGAAGCGTTGGAGCCCTGCCCTTCACCCAAGCTGCTGTCTTCTGTATTGTTCGTGAGTAGAAGTGTGAGCTGTGTAGATTAAGGTCCAGTGCGGCATAGATTAGGAATTGTTAGGATTTATTATTGTGTACTATTGTATGTTACAGGAGCAGTGATTACTGTCCCCATTTCTTTTATTATTGTGTTCTCATTGTTGTGTTTGTGTTACGTCACTGTGAGCCAGTATCGTGACGCGTCTTCACGTCTCTCATTTCGTCCATCTTTCTTCATTTTCTTATCTTTTTTCATCTTTTTTTTCGTCGTCTGTATCCGAGTGTTGGAAGGTGAGGAAAATGGACGGCCATTTGCTCTCATCTTTATTTCATCCATCATGGGTGAGAGAGAGAGAGAGAGAGAGACAGAAGAAAGGAGGGAGAAAGAGAAAGAAAAGGAAGAATGAGACAGGATCGGACATGAGAATAAGAGAGAGAGAGAGAGAGAGAGAGAGAGAGAGAGAGAGAGAGAGAGAGAGAGAGAGAGAGAGAGAGAGAGAGAGATGGGATAGAAAAAAAATGAGAAAATAGACAAAAACTCTCTCAAGAACAATCTCGTGGAAGGAAGATGAGTGGCAATAGCAGGAGGAGGAGGTGGAGGAGAAAACATGGAAACTTTTAAACAAGGAAGGGTAGGCAGGAGTGTCTGATGGCTTATAATGAGGCTGCCTGCTTATTTCCTAAGTTAGTCAGGACATTAAAGATCTACGGTAGAGATTAAAGAACTTGCACTAAGAACGTAACGAGGAGGAAGAGTAGATGGATGATGAGAAGGATGAAGAAAAGGAGGAGGAGGAAGTGAAAAATAGAAGTGGAATATGAGGATGATGAAGAGGAGGAGGAGAAGGAGGAGGAGGAGAAGGAAGAGGAGGTCAAGTTAATAGGAACAACAGTATGGAAGAAACAAAAACACAAAGTAAGAAGAGAAGAAGCACAACAAAAACATGAAAAATAAACTGAAAATGAAAACAAGTATAGAAAAGAACGATAGGAACAAGAAACACACTAAATGAAAAAAAGGGAAATGAACGATCGTACAGTAAACGAAAAACTCGAAATTATTACAAAAAGAGTCGAACCAATAAAAAGGAAACGAAAAGTCGCAGAAAGTGGGAAAAAGGTTGCGAAAAAAAACATTTGACTGTCACACTCATTTCAAGCAGTGAGAGTTTTTGCCCAATTCAAACACTCCAATTTTACCTCCTTTTCAGAATTTTATTACCCATTAACTCTCTCTCTCTCTCTCTCTCTCTCTCTCTCTCTCTCTCTCTCTCTCTCTCTCTCTCTCTCTTGTAGACAAATGTCATGTCCTTCAAGTTGGAACAAGGAATAAGAAGTTCGATTACGAAATGTGCGACGTTAAACTCAAAAGAGTTCAATGCGTTAAGGACCTGGGGATCAAAATCGCGTCAAACCTCAAATTCTCACATCAATGCATCGATGCAGCAAATAAATCGAACAGAATGTTGGGCTTCATTAAAATAAACTTTTTATTCAAGAATAAAGATGTAATACTTCCGCTATACAATAGTTTAGTCAGACCCCACTTGGAATATGCGGTACAGTTTTGGTCTCCTCACCATACAAAGGACATTGCTAAATTAGAAGGTTTTCAGCGTCGGGCAACAAAAATGATCCCTTCCTTGCGCAACAAATCCTACGAAGAAAGGCTTTCCACCCTTAACATGTTCTCTCTTGAGAAACGTCGCCTCCGAGGAAAACTGATCGAATGTTTTAAAATACTTAATGGTTTCATGAATGTAGACAGAACAAAATTGTTTATGATCGATGACACTGCGAACGAGGAACAATGGAATAAAACTCAAATGTAGACAAGTAAATTCAGACTGCACCAAATTTTTCTTCACCAACGTTGTAGTGCGAGATTGGAATAAGCTTCCACCATCAGTGGTCCAGTGTAACACGATTGACTCCTTCAAAAATAAGCTCGACCGTCACTTCCTTCAACTTAATATCAACTAGAGTCGAAATGCAACAACGTTTTGAGTCTTCTGATTAATGTAAAATCACTTAGGTTTAAGGACAGACCATCAAGTCTGGGCCATGGGGTCTGTGTGGTCTGATTTTCTATGTAAATCTATGTAAATCTATGTAAATATCTCTCTCTCTCTCTCTCTCTCTCTCTCTCTCTCTCTCTCTCTCTCTCTCTCTCTCTCTCTCTCTCTCTCTCCCCCCGAGAGGTCAAACCGCACGCGCTCCCACTTCCGTGACCTCTCGCTTGCGAATCCACCCTCGTGTGCTGTACTGAACTGTACTGTAGATCTTGCTGTGCTGTGTGCCGTGTGCTATTTCGCGTCGTGCTGCGTACTGCTTATTGTCAACCGAGTTAGCTGCCCGCAGAGGTGTGCTGTTTGCTGCGCGACCACGTGCTTCGACCATTGGACAGGATTAAGTGTTGCCCTTATTTTTACTACCTCTCTCCGCCTGTATCTACCCTCTCGCAGTAGCGCCCTGTAAAACATATATACACCTATACACAAAACACAGTGTTACACTCTTTCCGCCACATTCTTTATATATTTCCAGATTCCACTCCGACGCCACTTCCTACGCAGGTGTTCAGACCTACCTGACCTGACTTGACCAGATTATTCCCCAGAGACCAGTAATCCTCCCTCCCTCTCGCGTTTCTGCCCTCCTCTTCTCTCCTCCTCCTCTCCATTGCCCTCCCTCTCTCTCTCTCTCTCATTACTACCCCCACTTGCCCTCTCTCTCCTTCCTCACTCCCGATCTCGTTCCCACCCTCTCTCTCCCCCTTTCCTTCGCTTCCTCCTCCCTCCATCCCTATCTCCTCCTACGCCTCTCTCTCTCTCTCTCTCTCTCTCTCTCTCTCTCTCTCTCTCTCTCTCTCTCTCTCTCTCTCTCTCTCTCTCTCTCTCTCTCTCTCTCTCTCTCTCTCTCTCTCTCCTCCCTCTCTCCATCTCCCCCCCCCTCTCTCATTACTACCCCCCCCTCTCTCTCTCTCCCTATCCCACCCTCTCTCTCTCCCCTTCTCTCTCTCCCTCCCTCTCTCTCTCTCTCTCTCTCTCTCTCTCTCTCTCTCTCTCTCTCTCTCTCTCTCTCTCTCTCTCTCTCTCTCTCTCTCTCTCTCTCTCTCTCTCTCTCTCTCTCTCTCTCTCTCTCTCTCTCTCTCTCTCTCTCTCTCTCTCTCTCTCACTTATTCTCGCTTATTCACGCACGCGTCCCTCTGCCCTACGAAAAGAAAAAGCAAAGCAAATATATAGATACCTCCTCCTTACCAAGATGGCGCTAAAGAAATGTTCGACTTGCACAGGAAACTTCTCTGGTCATTTCTTCTCAGGACGATCGACCGTCTGCAAGATCTGCCTGTTGACTCAGCAGATGGAAACGAGACTCCTTCAACAGGACGAAAGGCTAACGGCTGGCGAGAAGAAGATCACCGAACTAACAAGTACTGTTGATACCTTGCAGGAGTTTATCCAGGCCAACATCGTCGCCCCTCCTGCAATTGACGCCTCATCACCTGAACTCGATGCCCAGCCACCTTCCGAAGAAGGCACGTCACAGGGAACCGGTAGAGCTGACGCTGAATGCTTCACCCCGTGAGAGGAGGAGCCAGACCGCCCCTAGAGCCATTTATCCTACTCATTGCTACAACAGATTTGCCATACTGGAGGAGGAGGACGAGGAACAGAGCACCTTCTTGGTCGGTGACTCTATGATTCGCCATCAGGTGGTTGAATTCTGTGGCAGAGTCCCCCGTCGTAGGCGTAACTACTGTTATCCTGGAGCTGGTGTTGACGACATCACAGCTGCCCTGGACGAGGTCTCGCTGAGGCCTCTAATGACTCACTCTTGTTCTCCACACAGGTACAAACGACGTCACCACGACCGGTCTGAGGAACTGCTGGACAAGTACCGTAGGCTCATCCAGCAGTATAAGACTAAATCCTAATATTTTGATTTCAGGAATTCTACCACGGACATGGGATGAGGGCGACTTCTACAGTAAGGCCTTCAGCCTCAACAACCGCCTGCAGACTCTCTGCGGAGAGCTTGACGTCGAATTCTTTAACGCCTGGAACGATTTCTACGGCCAGAGTAGACTTTTCCAAAGGGACGGCATACACCTGTCCCCATCATCAGGGCAGATTTGGAAGGCTCCTCAACAACGCCGTACGTAACGCCCGAACAACAAAAAACGACTCTCAGCCACGTCCTTCCATCCCGCCCGTGTAAATAGACACCTCACACCGCAACAGACTCGTAACATTGAACCCTCCAGTAACTCTATTACCAAGCTTCAAGATAACCTAAGAGTCCTTAGTTTCAATGCGCGTAGCCTAAGAAACAAATTTGATGAACTGCGATGTCTTGCTCTGACAGAAAACTTTGACGTAATTGCTATAACCGAAACATTTATCGACACCACTAATATTGATTTAAGTTCCGAATATAACATAGATGGCTACAGATTCTTCAACAATGATCGTGTAAACCGTAGAGGGGGTGGTGTCGCCATTTTTGTAAAAAGCTACTTGCAACCTACTGACAAAAAACCAAGAAAAAGTAACGTTGAAAATTTGTGAGTGCGAGTAAACATTGCAAAAGTCAATTTAAATATATCTGTCACTTACAGGCCTGGGGCAATCACTTGATGGCGATCTTGAAATGTACAGCGTCTTAAGGCAGTCACTTAATAACAGCGACTCACTGATACTAGGAGACTTTAACCTCCCCATATCGACTGGGCGACACTGTCGGGTACAGAAGGTGAGTCCCATAGAATGATCGAATTTCTAGAGGAAAATTATCTAAGCCAAATGGTTTCTGAGCCAACTCGACAAAATAACATACTTGACCTTGTTATAGCGACCCAAGATAACCTAGTCAGTAATGTCACGGTAGGAGAACACCTCGGTTCCTGCGATCATAAACTAGTGCGCGTTGACATTAGAGCTCAAACATCGGTGACTGAAAATAAAGTTAAGGTGCCCAATTTCAAAAGAGCCAACTTCGTAGAAATCCGACGAAAACTAATAGATATGCAACTATCAGATGACGGCAATGCAGAGGACGCCTGGCTAAACTTTAAACATCACTTACTCACTCAGCAGGACACATTTGTCACCTTGTGCGAGAAGCGAATTAACACTAATAAAAGTCCACCTTGGTTTAATAGCGAAATTAAACACTCAGTCAAGGAGAGAAAATTGTCTTACAGGTTAAAGAAAGACCAAAGCACGCCCGAAAACATTAGACTTTACAATGATGCAAGGCGACGAGTAAAAAGATTAGTGCATCAGGCAAAGCGTAGATATGAAGAACATATTGCAGCCAACTGTAAAAATAATCCGAAATCCTTCTTCAGTTACATAAACAACAGAAAGGCGATCAGAAGTGGAATTGGACCTTTAATAAACAGCGACGGTGCACTAGTGACTGACAGCCAACACGTTGCAAACCTATTAAACAATTACTTTTCCTCGGTGTTTAATAATAACAGTCCTCCCACCACCACCACCAACACCAGTACTAATGTAAATCCCGAGCATGCATTGTCTAACTTTGAAATAAAACCCGATGAAGTCCTTAAAGCCCTCAAATCACTTAAAACAAATAAAAGTCCTGGACCTGATGAAGTATATCCAACTCTGCTGAAAGAAACAAAGAGCGAAATACTCTCCTCCTCACAACCGTATTCTATATGTCCTTGCGACTAGGCATTGTCCCTTCTGATTGGAAAAAGGCTAACGTGACACCGATTTTTAAGAAAGGAGACAAAAAAGTACCAGGTAATTACAGGCCCATTAGTCTAACCTCGGTTGTAGGTAAGCTACTTGAGGGCATAATTAGAGACAAAATTGTGAGTTACCTTGAAAGCCACTCATTAATTGGGGACTCACAACATGGCTTCCGAAACAAAAGATCCTGCCTATCAAATCTATTAACCTTTTATAACGACCTCTTCA